>NC_057804.1:24094857-24286906 GCF_018294505.1 Triticum aestivum | reverse complement strand
CCACTTCTCAAGCCGCCAGTGAGATGAGTGAGGAGGGGGACAAGGCGGCGGTGTTGAGGAGACATCTAGAATTAGGGAACGGGGACGCTATGTTCCTTTTTTTCAACTTTTTTTGATAGGGTGTTCCCTTTTTTAACTTAAGGATACAATGCGCAAAGTGATTTTTTTAGAGCAAGCAAAGTGAAATACAAAGATGCAATTCCTCACTTCTTTTTTTTTTGAGAAAATGCACATTCCTCGCATTTCTGCCATAGTTCCCCCAGCCCAATAACCCTCTCTCCAGGCCTTGGACAGCGAGCCGACGATCCTCTGGCCCGCCTACCATCTTCCTGCTTTTCCGCAAAAAAAGAAACAAAGTCCACCACTGTCGGGCCTTTCGCTTTGGGCCCACACGACGGCTTTGTTCCTCTCCGCCACCGTCCTGCGCTCGCTCCACCGCATCGCACGAAAAACACCGACCTTTTTTCCAGCCGAGACACGATGATCCACCGCCATTAGCAGCGGCGGGGAAGCGGCGATCGATCTTCCGTGGCCCCGCGCTCGCGTGCTCGCTCTCGCCGGATCGGGCCTGGCAAATGGCGCGCGCGGCCTCCCTGGCGGCGCTCTGCCTCCTCCTCCTCGCCGCCGCCGCCGCCGCCGGAGGTGAGGAGCTCTTCTTCCTCCCCATCCCGCTCTCCCGGAAGTCGCCCGTGTAGATCAGATTAAGATCCGCGGTTGCCGCTGCGGCGGAGGCTTGCTGCGAGGCGGCTCCCGTGCTGTCAGTGGCAACTGCTCGTGAACTGTCAATCTAGGGTAATTCTGGTCAGATTAAGATCCGCGGTCGCGGGCGTGGCGGAGGCCTGCTGCTGCTGCTGGCGTCCCTCGTGCTGCCAGTGCAGTGTCCCAACTGCTCTTGAACCGTCAACCTAGGGCAATTGGGGTTAGAACTTACAACTGTGGTAGATGCAGTGACCAGCCCTTTTGTTCTTGATGAGTAAGTACGATCTTGATATGGAACCTGTGGATAGATTCAGCGTGTATTTAGATTTAACTGCAAAGTGTACTGTGGAGTTGATGTGGCATGGTAGTCGATATGCTGATATGCGGTGATTGAGGCGCCCGATCCAGTTCGGCCACTCAGATGCGCGAATTAGGATAGCGGTGACCTAGCTACTTGGTAAACTTGAGCAAGTTTATTGACTGACCCACATTGCAATTTCCTCTTCTGTTTGCTCGGGATCCTGTATCCTTGGGTCATTCTGATGCAAGTGCTTCTGCTTTGTGCAGCTCGAATGGACCCGATTTATTCTGGCCAACTGGTTAGCACAATATCACCCTGCCTCATTTTTTTTCCTTGGTGTTACGGAAGTATATGTGCTTATGCTGATTGTTCCTGCGATGGTAGGTGCCGGACTGGAGCAGGGAACCCAAGATTAAACCGCAGAATTTCTCCCTGAATCGAGAGGGTTAGTAATGAGGAAAAGATTGTATTGCATACTACTGTGTCTTCTCAGAGCAGCAGCACATTTAATAAAGGGGATTTTATTTGTTAATGCAGATAATCTTCAGCTCCTAAGCAGGTCACGAGATGTGACTCGCAGGGTAACATTTTTTATCTTCGTTGCCAAACCCTTGCGGTTTTTTAGATGAACAAACACCCTTGCAATTTAAGTAGGATAATTACTGCTGTGCTTATTTTGTGATTTTCAGATGTGGTCAATCATATAGCTTCTTGTTTGCACGACATCTCATTTTGAAATGAAATCTTATACCTGTTCCCTCTGTTCATGTTTTATATTTCCTTGTATAGAAATTGGGGGAGAGGACCGGTGTAATAAAGATGGAAACAGTACAGCAGGATGATGAAGCCCTGGTTAAACTTGAGAATGCAGGTTTTGAGCGTTCAAAAGCAGTTGATTCTGCTGTGCTGGGAAAATATAGTCTATGGAGACGCGAAAATGAAAACGAGAAGGCGGATGCAAATGTCCGTCTGATGCGGGACCAAATGATCATGGCTAGAATATATTCCGTGCTTGCCAAATCCAGGGACAAGCTCGATCTTTATCGGGAGCTACTCGCCAGGATCAAGGAAAGCCAGCGCTCCCTTGGGGAAGCTACTGCTGATTCTGATCTCCCTAAGAGGTATTTACTTTTTAGGCTCGGAACTGTACTTTTAGCCAAATTTTCCTGCACTACTCATTTCTTTTTTCTTTGATTTGAAGTGCTTCTGAGAGAGCAAAAGCGATGGGTCTAGTTTTATCAAAAGCAAGGGATCAATTGTACAATTGCAAGGAAATTACCCATCGTTTAAGATCAATGCTTCAGTCAGCTGATGAGCAGGTCCGGAGCTTAAAGAAGCAGAGCACCTTCCTCAGTCAGTTGGCAGCTAAGACAATACCGAATGGCATACATTGCTTGTCCATGCGCTTAACAATAGACTATTACCTTCTCTCTCCAGAGAAAAGAAAGTTCCCTAATAGTGAGAATTTGGAAGATCCTGATCTTTATCACTATGCTCTTTTTTCGGACAATGTTCTGGCAGCATCAGTTGTGGTTAACTCAACCATCGTGAACGCAAAGGTTAGTGCAGTCCGGACTTTGATTTGGAAATTCAGTTTCTTCGTAATGATGTATGATCCAATTCAGTAGCAACTCCTGATTTTCTTGCTTAAAAAACTGCAGGAGCCTGAGAAGCATGTCTTTCATCTTGTTACTGACAAACTGAACTTTGGGGCAATGAACATGTGGTTCTTGTTGAATCCACCTGGGGATGCCACAATCCATGTTGAAAATGTGGATGACTTCAAATGGTTGAACTCTTCGTACTGCCCTGTTTTGAAGCAGCTCGAGTCTGCAGCCATGAAAGAGTACTACTTTAAGGCAGATCGTCAAAAAACTCTCTCTGCTGGGTCCTCTAATCTGAAGTACCGAAACCCAAAATATCTGTCCATGCTCAACCATCTAAGATTTTACCTGCCACAAGTCTATCCTAAGTTGAATAAAATCCTTTTCCTCGATGACGACATTGTGGTCCAGAAGGACTTGACCGGACTGTGGGATGTTGATCTTAATGGGAATGTAAATGGTGCTGTGGAAACGTGCGGGGAGAGCTTCCACCGATTTGACAAGTACCTCAATTTCTCGAACCCAAATATTTCGCAGAATTTTGATCCTAACGCATGTGGTTGGGCTTATGGAATGAATATATTTGATCTGGAGGAGTGGAAGAAGAAGGACATTACTGGAATTTACCATAAGTGGCAGAACATGGTGAGTTGGAGATAGCTCAAATGATTTTTAAATTACCTTTACTGTGCCCACTCTTCTGTCCGTCAACTGTTTTCTGCACTGTCTTGCAGTGCCTCATAATAATTCATTGGTAGCAAGTGTAGGATCTGCCACCGTAGTTTTGGGTTTCTGAAACTAGAATTGAAACCATATGTTTCTTCTCTTCCTGAGATGTATAGGTGAAAGCATGAATACATGTTGCCGAATCCCAAGTCTTGACACCTCCTGTTTCTTTGCCTTGCTCTTTTCACAGAATGAAAACAGGCTGCTGTGGAAACTGGGGACGCTTCCGCCAGGCCTGATGACTTTCTACAAGCTGACGCACCCCCTGGACAAATCATGGCATGTGCTTGGGTTAGGGTACAACCCGACGGTCGAGCACGCGGAGATCGACACCGCCGCCGTCATCCACTACAACGGGAACATGAAGCCGTGGCTGGAGATTGCGATGACCAAGTACCGGCCTTACTGGACGCAGTACATCAACTACGAGCACTCCTATGTCCGGGGCTGCAAGATCAGTCAATAGGCAGTAGCTAGAAGAGGAGCATTCGCTTCGACAGGACTACTAAAGAAAGAAAGTGTTTCCCTGTTGGTAGTGCAGTTATAGCGCATGTTCTTCGTTCGTGTTATTAGATTTGTTTTGGTTGGTATCTTTTCTGCTGTATGTAGCTTCCTCGCCCGATTCGTTGTGCTGCCTCGACTAGTCTGCTGCGGCACGTGTTACATGTTATTCTCTTGAAAAGAATGGTGAACTTGGTGACACATGTGAATTTATCGATGCAATGTTTCTGAATATGTGGTGGCAATGTTGCCATCCAACCTATGTTGTCACTGACACATTGTGTCATTATTTCTTCATGCACATTTGCACGCTCCTGGCGCACCAAGGATCTTGGATGTCCAAAAGTTCAAAATGTTATGATTTATTTTCATTTATTTTTTAATTTAGAACGCCGCCCGCTCCCAATAATACACAAAACACCGCCTGCTTATTAAGATTGGGAGTATGTACTATGAGATTTAGCCACAAAATCTTGCTGGAATAGTACACATTCCACAGCAAAAGTTAGGTAAACAATTGCAAGCACACCGGCTCAACAGTAAAATACAGTGAAGGCAACAAAAAGAACACATAAAGCCTTCTCATGGCAAATTTATTCATTTCTTCTCATCAGTACGCGAGACATTATTTTGAGGTATACGAGCAGCGCGAGAGCGCATCACACCACCCTGTATATAGCCCCGAATTCAAAAAACACGCATGCATGTCAGCGGTAAGCACCGCTGAGATCTGACACCAGACGTATCGATGTCTCAAAGGATACCATGCGACGTTTTTGGAGCAAAACTTACTTTACTTTACATGATAGCCACCAAATGGTGACATCTGCTTGAGCCATTACGTGGCGAAGCACTGCCGCGTGACAAGTGCATGTGTATGCTTCTCCCCGAGCACGGAGAACCCGTGGCGCCAAGGCGCGGTTTTATCCAGCCCCACTCAGCTTTCTGAACTTGAGAGGGAGCAAGCTGTTGGAGTCTGCATTTCTCTTCTTCACAAAATTGCCAGGCTCAACAGCAACCTGAGAGATCGACGAAGTCGTGGTGCTTCTCTGGAACCTCCCCATGTTCCAATAGGAGAAAGGCTCGTCGTTTTCGCTGCTGGAACTAGGGGCGCGCCTTGCGAAATTTTGTGGGATCATGCTGTGTTGTCTAACATGGAGATCCTGCAAGAAATGAAGGGTCAGTTTCTTAGTAACAGATATCCATACCATATCAAGACAGTGAATTCAGTCCTGGGTCTTTATCAGCTAGCTACTCATTCCTTAGCAGTACAGTCGCTGGAATCCACAGTTCTTGTTTGTGATAAATCCCCTCCTACTCTTTATGTAACTAGCAATGAAACAATGTGATCCAGGAGCAGAGCAGAGTTGGTAACCAGATCTCACAACTACTATACGATCATCAGCAGCTAGCAGATATTGTCACTCCTCCAGCTAGGAACAATAATGAACAGTAATGCAGCTAACAAGGATGATTCGTGGTTTATGAACCATCAACAAAATGGAAATTTTCTGTATTGTTGCTAGTGAAGTTTTCTGCACCATCACACGAAAAGCCTCTTGAAGATACAGCTTAGCAGTTGTGCACTAGTTAGGAATATGCAACATTGTGACTAAGAATTGGGAGGGGCCAGGGACTGATAAGCTAGGTAATTCAAGTTTACTACAAGTGTTTCCCTGATAAAAGAATCGTTACAAAATTCAGAACCAAAATATCTTTTGGTACATGCCAAAACTGGAAGTATGGACCTATTATTTTATCTGTATACTGAGATTCTCATCTACCCCATGAACCACTCAACATAATCGCACTAGTTATTCGTTGACGTCACTCATCCAAGATCACGTGTGACTCTTCATCCCTTCCTAAGAACTCAGGAATCAAGGCCATATAGGTTGTAGAATACTAGCCTGGTCTCTGGAATGAGTTTGATGTTTATTCTAACTATATCTACACTTACCTACAAACAGCTCACGATTTCTAAACGCATAAGTGTGGCCTCGTAACACACGCCTGCAATTGGCGTAGACTATAGATGAATCCAAGAACCTCAATAAATTCATTCTGAAGCGCACCCGTCTGTGTACATGTGAGCACCAGGATTTTTGAACATTTCTTAACCCTGGTGGGTGGAATCTACCCGCAACTCCACCGCCCCAATCAGAGTTATCATACACATAGCTTGCTTTCATTGTGTGGTACTGGTACAACAATGAATTTCAGGACATTGACTTAAATGGTATCCCGCAAGGCCATTTATGCAGTTTTTCAAACTCATCTTGTAGTTATTCAGTTCCAAATTAGAAAGGTCAAATTTTCAACCCCGAAGTATGATTTTAACCTCCCAAACTGTGGAATCATTTGATTCAGCAACTCTCAAACCAGTAGAAGTTAACATATTTAATTTTCCCTATTAAGAATCATTATCTGCTGTCATGAGAATCTCTCTAAAACCAGCTGAATAACCAAACCACATTGCCCATAAATATAATAACATATCAATTTCCCCTAGTAGCAATCATTATTTGTTGTTGCAACTTTCCAAAAATATATTGTTGCAAGACTGCCTCTAAAAGCAGCAGAGCAACCAACCCCTGTCACCCATAAATATGCATGTTCCCATGTAATGAAGGAAATGTATCTAAAAAATCTTACATGAGAAGTTCTTACGGGAATCATGCCCACATCATGGTTAGGATAGGCTGGACCTACACAAAGAGAAATTTCATCATCGCAGTTCAATTAAGACCCAGGGGAAAACCAACAGTACGTGTGGCGACCCCAGAATGGATAATGATGGTCAGTGGAGCACATGCAATAAATCCAAGTGTGTTTTTCTTGGAAATTGTCAGACATAAAATATCTTGTACATGGTGTCTACTGTCTATGTCTATGATCTATCTATATACTGATAAACATGATCTATATAGATCAAACGAAGAGCTACCCAGAAACAATAGTTTCATCACGGGATGCGCGGGGTTTCTTTGCCCCCGTGGAACTATTACTTATATACTAAAAGGAAAGAGAAGAATTGGATACATGTAACACACGCAATAGTCACACCATATTGCCGGAATAAATGGCCATTCTAATGTAAGAACACTCACTTGTTAGAACTTTGAAGCATCAATTAATTTTTGAATCCAGATTCTTCATACATTTTCCAAGTTCTAGCGTCATGAGGGGATAAGGCAGTTGGGAGGTAGGTTGTGAAGGGAAAATGGCAAGGTATATCAATTAAACAGATGAATGAAACTTTGCTAAAAAAAATTGGTGTACAGGTAGAGGTAGCTAATGGCTCATGGCACCACTCTGAACTCTGGACTCTTGAAAAAATTGAGCTGAAACGGTTAAAAGCAAAACCGTAGCAATTTCTGACGTTAACGCGCAGCGGAAATCAGGAGTATGTTGGATACCTGCAGCTGCCGTCGGTAGCCAGGATGCGTGAGGGTTGACACCAAGTACCGTCGGCGACGGCATCCCGGGGAACCCGATCGTGGGCCTGACGGGCGCGAACTCCCCAGCACCCGCGAGCGCCGGGAGCGGCTGAGGCGGGGAGCGGAAGAACGGCGACATCATGGGCGGGGCGCCCCCACCGCCACATGGGGCTGGGGCGGGGGTGGCGTCCCACGCGCCGACCGGCGGGCGCGGGCTCCAGCGGAAGGGGCCGAACCCGGCGCTGCGGGCGGAGACGGCGTCGTGGCCGTGCAGCGGCGTGGACGGCGGGGGCGGGTGGCTGGCGCGCGGCGGCGGCGGGCTCGGGGCGAGGTGGAGGCGGCGGATCCAGACGGAGGCGAGCGGGTCGGGGTCGCCGTGCGGCGCGGCATGCTGCTGCTGCTGGCAGTCGGGCGGCGCGACATGCTGCTGGTCGTGGCGGTGGCGGTGGTGGTGGTGGTGCGGCGCGGGGCCGCGGCTCCCGGCGGAGGCCCGGGGCGGGAAGTGCTCCCACATGGCAGCCGCCGCGTCGGCGCGGAAAGGGACGCGGGGGAGAAGGATGAGCGGGGACTAGGCCGGGGAGCGGTAGCTTTCTTGGCTTTCGCGGCCGAGACGAGGAGCGAGAATGAGACGAGACGCAGACAGAGGTGATAGCGAGAGCGCGCGCGTGGGGGGGCATGGGCGCATGGCCATGACCATGGGGGAGAGCGACGCCGGAGGCCGCGGCAAGGCACCGCCGTCGCCGTGCGCGCACCTCCTCCACACGATTCCGGCCCACTCAATAAAGGCGTCACTTTTTTATCCGGGGTGAGAACGGCCAGAGCAGATGGTGTGTGTGCTCTCGTAAAGTCGTAAACTTTGCAAGTGGTGTCTTGTCACGGTTCTATTTTTTTCCCCATTTCATATGGATTTTAGAGCGCTGGGGAAATTTTTATGGTCACAAAATTCATATGGAATTCATCCCTATGCTGCTTTAGGATTCTCAGTATGATTTATTATTTTTCGTGAATACGCGTTATGCGTATCATTTCATTGGTAGAGGAAGAGACGGTACACGGTAGTGATCCTCGCGTAGCATACACGGTTAGGCGCTAGCGAGGATGCTTAGGGCATCTCCAGCCGCGCCCCCAACAGGCCCTCCCAGGCGATTTTGCCGCGCTGGCAACAAAAAAAGGCCCCAGTCGCGCCCCAGAAGCCCGTTTTTCGCCGGCTCGGGCCAAAACTGGTGCCGGCGGACCCAGGCCGAACCCGGCGCCCTGGGGGGCGCTTGGGGAGCTGGCGCAAGCGAAAAAGGCGCGTGGGCCCGCCCTGGAAGCGACCCGAGGGTCTTTTCCCGCCGTTTCTTGACGCTTTTCCCTCGCATCTCTCCCGCTCGCTCGCCTTCCTCCCGCCATTCTATCCCTTTCTCCCGCTCGCTCGCCTTCCTCCCGCCAAACCCCCTCCCGCTCGCCGCGAAGAAGCACGCTATGCCGCCGAAGAAGTACGCCATGCCGCGCGCGGCGGCAACCGTGGCCCAGCCGAAGCCGAGGAAGCCGAGGGCGCCGCCATCGAAGCCACCGGGCCTGTCGAACGCCGAGTGGAGGGTGGAAGTTCAGCGGCGCGAAGCGGTCACCGCCGACAGGCGGAACATGGCCAGAGCCAAGAAGGCTCGCGACAACGCGGCGCGCGCGGCGGCGTCTTCCTCATCGGTCGACCAGGCGGGGATGAATCCACCCGTCGTCAGCCACGCCCAGTACACGCCCTGAGGGCAGCAAGGCGCCGGATCTCAATGGGGTTCATCGTCGCCCGGCTACGCCGACGGCGACACGCACGGCGGGTTCAACCCAAACGTGACCTTCCCTCATGGTCACCCCGCTACGCGCACGCCCTCGCCCGCCTTCGTCGGCGTGCAGTACCCTCCATACAACTACTCGCCGCCCGCCTCCTACGCGTCCACACCGACGCCCCATCTCTACCGCGGACCACTACCCTTCTCGCACCTCGGCGACACCGACGACACGGGAGCCGACATGGACGACATCATCGCGACAGGATCGACCGCGGCCGCCGAGTCTCCCGAGTTCGTCACCCAGGACGAGGTAGTGGACCTCAACGGCGACATGGAGGCCGAGCTCGGCTACGTCTACGGCGACGACGCGCAGGAACCCGAGGAGGAGGAGGAGGAATGCCTCGCCAAAGCATGGAAAGTCGTCTGCCTCGACCCGACCACCGGCGCGAACCAGAGCTTGGGCACGTACTGGGACCGCATCAAGGCCGAGTTCGACGAGCGGAAGCTCGTCGACCCCTACTTCAAAGGCGTGTACATGCAGCGCGGCTCCAAGGCGATGGCGAACCATTAGGGGCGTATCCAGTTGGCGTGCAACAAATGGCATGGAATCGTCGAGGAGGTCGCGGCTCGCCCGGAGAGCGGCGCCAGCATTGAGGATCAGGTACGCACGCCGTTCGCCCGCATATCTTCGTCCCCTACGCCCGCCGCCCGCCAACTGTTTGTCTCTCTGCGCAGCTGCTGCGTATGTTCTCCATGTATCGGGGCGACAACCAAGACGCCGACTTCAAGCACCTCCACGTCTACAAGCGCATTGACAAGTGCGAGAAGTGGGCGGAAGTCCGCGTGCCCTCGAGAAGGCCAAGGAGACATACAAGCTAGACGCGACGACTCCGGGCGCGTCAGAGGGACGGCCGGACGGCCGCAAGTTGGCAAAGAAGGGGAAAAGCGCCGACGCAGCAACCATGCGACTGCAGGAGTCCATCGAGCATTGCCTCGTCGACGCCCAGGCTCGGGCCGTCCTACGCGAAGAGAAGACCAAGGCGCGGTGGTCGTCGCTTATGAAGAACAACGCCATCAAGCTCGACTTGCTCCGGACGAACGTCGCCGCGAAGAAGAGGAACACCGACATGGCTTTTCTGATGAGCGGGGCGGACATGCTCCAAAGCAACGACGAGAAGCTCAAGGCGTGGTACCTGGTGCAGCGCGGCCTCATCCTGAACGAGCTGCCGACGGCAACGTCGATGACGCCCACGACCACACGGACGCCAAGCCCGGACGGCGCCTCTACATCGCCGCCCAGCAATGCCGAAGCCGCGCCGACGCAGCCCTGCGACGAAGCAGGTCCGACACCGACGAGCCCGCGCACGCCGACTCCGCCAACGCCTGGAGCCGACCAAGCCGAGTGATTCGTTGCGCACGGCACCCCTCTGTTTTTTGTAACGCGAGACTACGTCCGATCGCCGGATTTGCGACGTCTTTTGAGAGCGGGAATGACCAAATTTGAATTTCCCGCATCCTGGGACCGGCGCGTGGGAGCGTGACTGGGAGCTAGGTCGCCTCCAGGGGCCGAACTAGCGCCGGCATGCCCCCAAGCCGCTCTATTTAGACGCCCTGGGGAGCCGAACGGCTGGAGATGCCCTTAGGAGCAGAGAGAAGGGGGATTGCTCAGCCCCGAGACGGAATAAGTTTACGTTGCAAGTGAGATGTTACTAAGCCCTCGAGCACCCGCTTTCGTCCTGGTGCGAGCTTCCTCCGGTATGTAGCTAACCAGGTGGGCATGAGAAGATATCATGCCAGACAATGTGTGAGGGGACTCAACCGACGAGGAGATGATGTATGGACTCTTGTTTCTGGTCACAGAGGATGCAAACCGACGAGTGGGGCAGTCCGTGGCAAGCAAGGCGCTCTCCCGTCCAACACTTGTCCAAGCCGGTGAGCCATAGGAACAACATGACGCCCGTGGGTGCACCATTCTTCCATGTTAGCTGCCAGAAGGGTGCTCAAGTCGAGCCTTGGAAGAGAGCCAGGTAACACGACTTTGCAGAGTAGATTTCGTTCTTAATCTAGTGCCAACGGATCAAGTCAGACTCCTGCCCAAGCGAGACATCGCGAAGGCCGTGCCATAAGTCAAACATAGTCCACGGTAGCTGTCAGCCCGAGGGCGCCACGGATATCCTGGATCCAAGCACGCTACGGGATGGCGTCACTGGCAAGGCGGTTGTTTCTTCTCTGGGGAGGCACGAGCTTAATGAGAGTGGGCGCCAACTCCATGATGGATGCCTCATCGAGCCAATGATCCATCCAAAATTTGCAGCTCTTAACGTCGCCCAAGGCCCAGGTTGTGGAGGCACGGAAAGCTTGGCGAACCTCGGTGTTGCACGGAAGCCGAAGGTGGCCCCAAGGCCGTTGATGATTAGTGGCCTGCAACCAAAGCCAGCAAACACGTAGGGCAATGTCGGTCCGGTGTAGATCACGGACGCCTAGCTCGCCGAGCCCAAGCGGGCGGTACACTCGCTGCTAGTTGACCGGGCAGTTCCTGGTTCTGGCCTCCTTCCGCCCGTGCCAAAGGAAGTCATGGATCAGACGCATGGCTTGTTTGAGGATGGAGGGGCAGATCTCCATGGCTAGTAGAAGGTGGATCAGTATCGCTCTAAGCACGTGACGAATGACGGCAAGCCTTTCGTCGCAGGTAAGCAGAGACGCCCACCATGTGGATAGCTTCTTAGCTAGCTTCTCAATGAGGGGTAAGATATATGGAGAGTGAAGCTTGCGTACTGACAGCGGGAGGCCAAGGTATTTGATCGGGAAGGGTGCCACTGGTTAGGATAGGGTCGTGCCCATGATGATCGCCATGTCGTCGGTGCACTGGATGGGAGTGATGGTCATTTTTCGATAGTATATGCATGCCTGAGGCGACTCGGAAAGTGTGGAGGAGTGCTTGGATGGCCATCTCAGATCGCTCGAGGTGGCAAAAGATGACCACGTCATCGGCGAAGCGTGATATGTTCGAGCATACCGACTGGTCAGTCGCTGAAGGACACCGACGTCAATGGCCCCTTGAAGCATGAAGTTGAGTGTGTCGATGGCAAGTGATACGTCTCCAACGTATCTATAATTTTTGATTGTTCCATGCTATTATTTTATTCATCTTGGATGTTTTATATGCATTTATATGTTATTTTATATGATTTTTGGGACTAACCTATTAACCTAGAGCCCAGTGGCAGTTTATGTTTTTTCCTTGTTTTTGAATATTGCAGAAAAGAAATATCAAACGAAGTCCAATTGACCTGAAAATTTACGGAGATTATTTTTGGACCAGAAGAAGCCCACGGAGCATCGGAGATGGACCAGAAGAGTCCCGAGGCCAGCATGAGAGTGGAGGGTGTGCCCTACTCCCTGGGCGCGCCCCCCTACCTCATGGCTGCCTCGTGGACCCCCTGACTTGTTCCTGACGCCAACACCTCTTATATATCCCCAAACTTCCAGAACAGAACCAAGACCGGGAGTTCCACTGCCGCAAGCCTCTATAGCCACCAAAATCCAATCGGGACCCTTTCCGGCACCCTGCCGGAGGGGGGAACCATCACCGGTGGCCATCTTCATCATCCCGACACTCTCCATGACAAGGAGGGAGTAGTTCACCCTCAGGGCTGAGGGTATGTACCAGTAGTTATGTGTTTGATCTCTCTCTCCCTCCCTCCCTCCCTCTCTCTCTCTCTCTCTCTCGTGTTCTTGATTCAGCATGATCTTGATGTACCGCGAGCTTTGCTATTATAGTTGGATCTTATGATGTTTCTCCCCCTCTACTTCTTGTAATGGATTGAGTTTTCCCTTTGAAGTTATCTTGTCGGGTTGAGTCTCTAAGGATTTGAGAACACTTGATGTATGTCTTGCATGTGCTTATCTATGGTGACAATGGGATATTCACATGATCCACTTGATGTATGTTTTGGTGATCAACTTGTGGGTTCTGTGACCTTGTGAACTTATGCATAGAGGTTGGCACACATTTTCGTCTTGACTCTTCGATAGAAACTTTGGGGCACTCTTTGAAGTTCTTTGTGTTGGTTTGAATAGATGAATCTGAGATTGTGTGATGCATATCGTATAATCAAACCCGCGGATACTTGTGATGACATTGGAGTATCTAGGTGACATTAGGGTTTTGGTTGATGTGTGTCTTAAGGTGTTATTTTACTATGAACTTTAGGGTTGTTTGTGACACTTATAAGAATAGCCCAATGGATTGATCGGAAAGAATAACTTTGAGGTGGTTTTCTACCATACAATAATCTCTTTGTTTGTTCTCCGCTGTTAGTGAATTTGGAGTGACTCTTTGTTGCATGTTGAGGGATTGTTATATGATCTAATTATGTTATCATTGTTGAGAGAACTTGCACTAGTGAAAGTATGAACCCTAGGCCTTGTTTCTAAGCATTGCAATACCGTTTTCGCTCACTTTTGTTACTTGCTACCTTGCTGTTTTTATATTTTTAGATTACAAAAACCTATATATATCTACCATCTCTTCGCCGAACTAGTGCACCTATACAGTTTACCATTGTATTGGGTGTGTTGGGGACACAAGAGACTCATTGTTATTTGGTTCCAGGGTTGTTTGAGAGAGACCATCTTCATCCTACGCCTCCCATGGATTGATAAACCTTAGGTCATCCACTTGATGGAAATTTGTTACTGTCCTACAAACCTCTGCACTTGGAGGCCCAACAATGTCTACAAGAAGAAGGTTGCATAGTAGACATCAGCAAGCATGAAGAGCATGGGGAGAGTTGACCTCCCCTGTCGTAGCCCTTGAGCATGAGCTACCAGCGGTCTTGGACGTCCGTTGTTCAGAACTTCGGTGTTGGCCGAGGAGATGAGGATTGAGATCCATTCATGTCATTTAGCGCTAAAGTCGAGATGGTGAACTATATGGAGCAGGAAGGCCCATAAGACGGAATCGAAGGCGTGTGTGATGTCTAGTTTGAGTAGAGCCCGAGGTGCCCTGAGCTGGTGAAGGTGTCGTGCCATTTGTTGCACAAGCAGGAAATTGTAGTGCACACTATGTCCTGCAGCAAATGCGCTCTAGTTTGTGGAAATGAGCTTGCATAGGTGTGTTGCGAGACGCAGTGATAAAATCTTCGCGAAGAGCTTGGCGAAGAGGTGGATGAGGCTTATGGGCCGGTAGTGGAAGGGGGAGGAGGCGTATGGATTTTTTGGAAGCAAGTGAGAAATGCTTCGAGGTCTCCTTGAATGGCCGAGGCTTCCAGGTACTCTCAATATGATCTCAAACCTCTTTTGTT
Source organism: Triticum aestivum (assembly GCF_018294505.1). NCBI lineage: Eukaryota > Viridiplantae > Streptophyta > Magnoliopsida > Poales > Poaceae > Triticum > Triticum aestivum. Next base: position 24,272,563 of record NC_057804.1, on the reverse strand, counting down.
TTGTTTTGTTGAGAAGTATAATGCACTTACACTATGTCTGCCTCTATCGCCATTGTTTTCCCTCTAGAATTTATGTCTGTTTTCATGTGCACAAGCCAAAGACGCCTATCATAGAGTTTACATGTTTTGCAATCATCTAGGATTTCCCTATTCAATGTGTTTTCAGTTTCCTTCCATCCAAAAAGTATCCTAAGATTCATGCCCAATGTATAGAAAACAAGTGCAAGAGCAGATGCCTCCATAAACTACACAAAGGAGTGGAAGGACCTGTGAAAAAACACAAGCATCCACTATGACCTTTGTGCTTACCAAGGGCGTCGATCCTTCTGAAGCTGTATTATAGCTGATGACGTCGCTGGGGAATAACGATGAAATTGACCGTCATACTAGAAACAAGAAAGACACGATTGTCCATGACATTTACGAGCAATTGTAGCAACTTGTCTGTCAAGATGAGATCGAAGTCATTGTTGAAAGAACACGGACAGGGACATGTCCCATGCTTCTCTATGAGGTGACCATCTGATGTCATCGAGGAAGACACACAAAATTAATTGCCGTGCACCAGTATGCACCACACCCGACCTACTCAAACTCATGGAAAGGAAATGCCGCCACTGTTGCATGGTGTTGAAGCCTCGGGCGGGCAGATCTGGTGTAGGACCGATAGACTGAACCCATCCACATGTTCCTTGTTGATATTGGAGCGAGTACTGTCAAAGCGGGGGGGTGCAACATGGATGACTTATTTGACACAAGAATAGGACGACCGCCTCACCATCCTCGTGAATACGATATAGCCTAAAAAAGTACTCCCTCCATAAACTAATATAAGAGCATTTAGATCACTACTTTAGTAATCTAAACGCTCTTATTTTAGTTTACAGAGGGAGTAGACCTTTCCTCACTCGCCAAAGTGGAATCATGATCTGCCCCATCTCGAGAGGCGATGAGAGCCCTCTAGATCTAGGGCAAATTGACATGTACACTGCCAGGGGGGCGCTACTCTGGTTTACCCCAAGGACTCCCTATTATATCTACAGTTTTGGTCCAGGAAAAAGGACGAGTCAGTCTTTTCATAGTTATCACCCGTAACTATTGAGAAGCGGATAACTATTGAGAAGCGGTTTCTTTGGATTGTATGATTTTCATCTGAATTTTTTAGGCTCTAGATCATAAGGAGTTCCCTCTACATAAGCTCTTTGGATTATAGGGTTTGGTTACTAAATTCCTATGAACCTATTTATGTGCCCCCATTCCATACATATCTCGATGTGAGCTCAAACCTTATTCCTTTATTTTGTCAAGTCCAATAAATTTCACCCTATCTCTCTTTCCCTTGCTCCTCGATGCTCTACATTTTGTGTGTTTGCTTTTAAGAGAAAAGGCATGCGCCTGACTTTATAAATAAAGCCACCAGTGTTCTGAAACAACCAACCAACCAGACTAACAAACACGATGTAGTCCCAGACGAGGACCCACCCAAAGCTTAGATAGAGAGATACATGGCATCTAGGCCAACACACAACACGCAGGCCGGAGAGATGAAAGTGGCATAGCCAGCAACTAGTCAAAGGAGACGCAAAAGCAACTACGCAACATGCTCCTATCTGGATAAGGAAGACGTTGAGGCCCGCACTTTAGATATCAGAAGGTCAAGAGCATCCCGGTCCTCCGGCTTAGCCAATAATCTCCACTGCTGCAACAACATACATGATTTAAATTAGTAGTCAACAGGCTTAGCAGAAAAAACATGTTCAATAGTAAACTTGTCGGGGGGATGAACCCCGGGCAGGCAACGGAACCCGGATCCTTTTCAAAAACAGCGGGGCCCGCATCGCCCCGCAAACTGGCACGCGCCTGGCCGGGTCGCTCGACCCGGAAAGGCCCGCAACCCAGCCAAACTCTCCGACCCGGCAAGGTACATCGACCTGGCCACAACAACTGGCACAAGACAACTCAACCCGGCGCAACCATGGCTTCCCCAGCAAGCCAACCCACCTGTGGCGTCCATGGCAACCCAGCCACGGGTCAGCTCCCGTCCCATCCAGGCCGTATGATGGGACGAGACCTCAACCACCGATGACCAAGACAACAGTGTTCCCACCCATGCCTATGGTCAGCCGGAGCGTGGCACAGTGCCCCTTACCTACCCGCTGACCTGGGCTGGCGTGGCTACAGTGCTCCCGCCCTCATCGCTGACGACAGCAAGCGGCAGCCTGACGGAGAGCACTATACACGACTCGACTCGGCCACGCCGTGACGATCGACAAGACGGCGCACAGTCCCCCTAGGCACGCGAGGCCCGCACCTAGGGGAACCCGGCGAACCACAAGCCCACAAGCGGGACCCAGCCCGGTACCCCGGACACCGACAATACGGACCCACCGACTCGGCATATTACCATTGTAACCCTGGGTGGGTTGACCTATAAAACCCCCCAGGAACCCATGCCTACAGGGGCATGAGATGGCATGAGACATATGTAAGAGAAACACAAGCAAGCATAGGACTAGCCACCCAACGGCAACACCGGGGAGAAGGAGCAGCCCAAGCCTTGGCCAGCTTCCTTCCTCCTCCATACAGCTCCAGGAGCGACATTGTATTATCGATCATCCAACTAAACTCGGCAGGACTAGTGTTATCTCTCCGGAGATCCCCGAACCTAGGTATGTCCGGCGTCCCGCGCCCGCGCATGCCAACCTCGCCTCTGGAGCCCACCAGCGCCCTCGAGCCTCCTCCTCTCTTTAGCCATCCCTTGGCATCTGCCGTGCGCCCACCACGACAAAACTTGTTTCTAGAAGTCCACAAGGACCAACATATCGCTCCAAGTCCAACCCAAAAGATCCTCTTTGTAACACCCGCCAAAGAATTAGCAAGGGCCCGAAGCTCAGAGAATGAAGAAGGATCCCAGGCAACCTGGAGCCATGATCTGACACAACTCCAGACCAACTTGGACAAAACTAAAGGAAATATGCCCTAGAAGCAATAATAAAGTTATTATTTATTTCCTTAATTCATAGGGGATCGCAACAGTTTTTGAGGGCAGAGTATTCAACCCAAATTTATAGATTCGACACAAGGGGAGCCCAAGAATATTTGAAGGTATTATAAGCTGAGTAGTCAATTCAACCACACCTGGAGATTAATTATCTGCAGCAAAGTGATTAGTAGCACAGTAGTATGATAGTTTTGATGATAGCAGTATTAGTAACGGTAACAGTAACAGTGATAGCAGTGATATTGTAGCAGTAATGATAGCAGTAGCAACAATGGTAACTTAGCAAGAACAATATAAGATAAATTCATAGGCATTGGATCAGTGACTTGTTGGATGATATTCATCATGTGACAGTTATAACCTAGGGCGATACGGTGCTAGCTCCAGTTCATCGATATAATGTAGGCATGTATTCCGTAAATAGTCATACGTGCTTTATTAAAAGAACTTGCATGACATCTTTTGTCCTACCGTCCCGTGGCAGCGGGGTCCATATTGGAAACTAAGGGATATTAAGGCATCCTTCTAATAGAGAATCAGAACAAAGCATTAACACATAGTGAATACATGAACTCCTCAAACTACGGTCATCACCGAGAGTGGTCCTGGTTGTTGTCACTCCGGGGTTGTCGGATCATAACCGTAGTAGGTGACTATAACTTGCAAGATCGGATCTAAAACATGGATATAATGATGAATTCATAAATGGTTCATATATGAGTTCATGGCACCCGGGCCCAACGTGACAAGCATTAAGCATGGCAAAGTCATAGCAACATCAATCTAAGAACATAGTGGATACTAGGGATCAGGCCCTAACAAAACTAACTTGATTACATGATGAATCTCATCCAACTCCTCATCGACCAGCCAACCTACGAAGGAATTACTCACTCCCGGTAGGGAGCATCGTGGAATTGGCGATGGAGATGGGTTGGTGATGACGAAGAACGAAGATCACCCCTCTCTGGAGCCCCAAACGTACTCCAGATCTGCCCTCTCGAGGAAGAACATGGCTTGGCGGCGACTCTGTCTCGTGGATCGTGATAATTCTGTTGGAAATATGCCCTAGAGGCAATAATAAAAGGATTATTATTATATTTCCTTGTTCGTGATAATTGTCTTTTATTCATGCTATAATTGTATTATCCGGAAATCGTAATGCATGTGTGAATACATAGACCACAACATGTCCCTAGTGAGCCTCTAGTGACTAGCTCATTGATCAACAGATAGTCATGGTTTCCTGACTGTGGACATTGGATGTTATTGATAACGGGATCACATCATTAGGAGAATGATGTGATGGACAAGACCCAATCCTAAGCATAGCACAAGATCGTGTAGTTCATTTGCTAGAGCTTTTCTAATGTCAAGTATCCTTTCCTTAGACCATGAGATCGTGTAACTCCCGGATACCGTAGGAGTGCTTTGGGTGTACCAAACGTCACAACGTAAATGGGTGACTATAAAGGAATGCTACGGGTATCTCCGAAAGTGTCTGTTGGGTTGACACGGATCGAGACTGGGATTTGTCACTCCGTATGACGGAGAGGTATCTCTGGGCCCACTCGGTAATGCATCATCATAATGAGCTCAAAGTGACCAAGTGTCTGGTCATGGGATCATGCATTACGGTACGATTAAAGTGACTTGCCGGTAACGAGATTAAACGAGGTATTGGGATACCGACGATCGAATCTCGGGCAAGTAAAATACCGATTGACAAAGGGAATTGTATACGGGGTTGCTTGAATCCTCGACATCATGGTTCATCCGATGAGATCATCAAGGAGCATGTGGGAGCCAACATGGGTATCCAGATCCCGCTGTTGGTTATTGACCGGAGAGCCGTCTCGGTGATGTCTACGTGTCTCCCGAACCCGTAGGGTCTACACACTTAAGGTTCGGTGACGCTAGGGTTGTAAAGATATTAGTATGCAGCAAACCGAAAGTTGTTCGGACTCCCGGATGAGATCCCGGAGGTCACGAGGAGTTCCGGAATGGTCTGGAGGTAAATAATTATACATGGGAAGTCGAGTTTCGGCCATCGGGAAAGTTTCAGGGGTCACCGATATTGTACCGGTGAAAGTGCAATATGTCGACTAGAGGGGGGTGAATAGGCGATTTTTATGAATTCTTCACTAAGGAATTTGCCGGTGAGGAAATTCCTTAGCTAAGAACTATTAGCAGCGAAATAAGTACTCAGAAGTAAGCATAACAGAATACAAGCATGGTCATCATGATGAAATGAAGACTAACACAGAGTACAGAAAGCGTAATCACAGGATAACACAAGATGAAGACAAACAGACTGAAGAAATTGAACTGAGGAAATTGAGAAAGTCTTCAGTCAAAGTCTTCAAACACAGATATGAACAAACACTCAACACAGTAATGAGGAAATGAAAGGGTTGAGGAAATAGAACCAGTAGGTTGGTGAAGACAATGATTTGGTAGACCAGTTCCAACTGCTGTCTCAGTTGTACGTCTGGTTGGAGCGGCTGAGTATTTAAACTCGAGGACACACAGTCCCGGACACCCAGTCTCTGAGCACGCAGCTCAGGACACCCAGTCCTCACCGTATTCTCCTTGAACTAAGGTCACGCAGACCTCGTCCAATCACTCGTGGTAAGTCTTCAGGCGACTTCCAAACCTTCACAGACTTGGTCACTCGGCGATCCACAATTCCTCTTGGATGCTCTAGACCTTGACGCCTAACCGTTTGGAAGAAGCACAGTCTTCAAAGGTAACAAGCGTCGGATCCATGCAGGATCAATTTCTTCAGTGATGCTCAATCACTTTGGGGTTTGTAGATGTTTGGGTTTGGGATTTTCCTCACTTGATTATTTTCGCTCAAAGTCCTCGGAGGATGGGTTGCTCTCAAATGACAAGTGTCAAGTTCTCTCGGAGCAGCCAACCAGCTAGTGGTTGTAGGGGGCGGCTATTTATAGCCTAGGGAGCAGCCCGACATGATTAGACATAAATGTCCCTCAATGATATGACCATTAGGTGGATAAGATATTTTGGGACAGCTGGCGCGCAGCACAGCAACGGTCGGAAATTTGACTCTCAAATTCCTCAGGGCTATCATGTTCCTCACTGTGTAGGTAATTCGCACTGGCGAATTCCTAACTCCTCAGTCAGAACAAATTCATCAGCGACCAGAAGAACTTCGTCTCTGTCACTGAAGAAAGTGACTGAACTGTATGAGATTTCCAAAGGCTTCACTCGAAGGGATTGGTAGGTGTAGGATTTTGAGTTTAGCATCACATGGAAATTTTTCCTTAGTATTTCGTCGACCCCCTTTAACAGTACGATGTTTCCTATGACTCAAGAAGGAGAAAATGAAACTACGAAAACAAAAGTGTTCACGCTTCATGTTCCACAAATGAATACCAAGTCTTCAAGGTCACACCAATTTCTTCACTTTCAAAGTCTTCAGAATATCAAAGTCTTCAGTTGAAGAACTTCATTTTTAGGGGTCGACTTTCTCTGTAAATATCAAACTCCTCATAGACTTATAGACCTGTGTACACTCACAAACGCATTAGTCCCTTAACCTATAAGTCTTCAATACACCAAAATCACTAAGGGGCACTAGATGCACTTACAATCTCCCCCTTTTTGGTGATTGATGACAACATAGGTTAAGTTTTCAACGGGGATAAACATATGAAGTGTATACACTGATATTGAGGAATTTGATTACAAGATATAGTAGAACTCCCCCTGAAGATGTGCATAGTGAGGAATTTGCTTTTGAGGCAATGCACATTTGAAGAGTTGAATCATGGAGATCTCCCCCTATATCTTGTAATTCATACACGCATTTGATATATAATATGAAGAATTTGAAATGCATGATGAAATATGGTGCCTGATGAGATTCAGCATGCGTGCAATGTCATTAACGAGGAATAAGCATGCAACAAAAGTATCAGCGCACCATCGGGTTTAAGATTACAACTCGATCCAAATAAAAGTTTCAGAAGAATGAGAGTTGTAACTTAAAAAAAAAATATGCCCTTAATATAGACCCGCTTGAAGACTAACTCAGATTAAGCATGCAACAAAAGTATCAGCGCACCATCGGGTTTAAGATTACAACTCGATCCAAATAAAAGTTTCAGAAGAACGAGAGTTGTAACTTAAAAAAAATATGCCCTTAATATAGACCCGCTTGAAGACTAACTCAGATTTCTCCCCCTTTGTCATCAAATGACCAAACGGATTGAAACTGAGGACTAACGCCCCTGAAGAATTTCAAGTCGATGGAGGAGCGCCAGCGTTGTCGGGGTTGTTTGTTGTAGCAGGGCCTGCCGCAGTGTCACGCGATGAAGAATAAGAGCTGGCCACCAAGGAAGGAACTTTGACCTTCTTGAATTTCTTCGGTGGAGGTGCAGACCAGTCAAGTTCTTCCTTGAGACCCATATTCTTCAGATCTGCAGCGCTGTAGACATGAGAGAGAACAGCCCAGGTGCGGTTGAAGGTTTCATGGAGGTAGTATTGGTTTTTCTTCACTGCATTGTGTGTTGAGGTCATGTTGTGAAGAATTGAACCAAACTGACGCTTGACCCATTTATGATTGCGATCAACCTTCTGATGAAGACTGAGGAGTAACTCACGGTCAGTCATCACCCTGGGTGCTGTGGCTTGAGGATTTTGCTTGGCTGAGGTATTGGCGGCAGAGTCATGTGTGGCAGAATCGTCATTGGTAGAGTAAGATGCAGCCTTGCGAAATTGACCATCCAATGGACGAATGCCTTCATCGATCACAGCAGCGGCCTTGCCTTTATCATCAGCTGATGAAACTGTCTGTTTGAGGACTTCAATGGGAGGCAAGTAGCTGCCGTGGTTCAGAGTGTCAGCTTTGTAATTCAGTGAAGATCTTGCCCTGATGAATCTCATAATCCAAGGAGCATAGGGCTTCAGCTCGAATGGTGACATAGCAATATTGGCCAGAGTCCTCATGAAGAAATCATGGAAGTTGACGGGAACGCCATGAATGATGTTGAAAAGCATATTCTTCATGATGCCAACGACTTCTTCATCATTTGAGTCGTGGCCTTTGATGGGACTCATTGTCTTCGTCAGAATTTGATATACAGTCCGAGGTACATACAGTAACTCCTTGACGAGGAATTTGGTTCGTGGGGCCTGCCTTGGCTTCAAAGGCTTCATCAGCACTTGCATATAGTGATTTGAAAGTTCTGCTTTGTTGTAGATACAACGAGCATCATCAAGTGGAGGACTGAGTGGTAGAGCACGAAGCAATTCAGTTGCTGGTGCCTTGTAGTGAGTATTTTCAGACATCTAGTCTAATACCCAGGAATTCACGTCTTCAGCGTCTCCGGTGATGTGCAGAGTTGCATAGAATTGAAGAATGAGTTATTCATTCCAGTCATAGATATCAATGCAGAAATTCAGAAGTCCTGCATCGTGAAGAACACTGAGGACTGGCTCAAAGCCGGGCAGAGACTCCATGTCCACATGAGGAATATGTGCATGATCGAAGACTTTGTCTTTGTTAAAGAGCACTAAGGAATAGAAATTGGCTTGGCTGGCAGTCCAGAAACGCCTCTTCCTTATGCGAGCAGAATCATATGGATTATAATCAGTGAAGAATACATGCTCGGCAAAGAAATCTTCAGCCTTGAACTTCTGTTTGCTTGAGAACGGATTCTTTGGCTTTGGCAGAGGGGTGTGAGTGAGTTGCATCACCACCTCGGGAATCGTGAGCTCAGGTTCTTCAGGCTGAGGAATTTCTTGTTCCTCAACAGGTGCAGTCTGAGGATCAGTAGCAGCAGGTTCATCAGCATTAGTGGCTGGAATTTCTTCATGCACAGAGAGAGTGGGATGAGTTTCTTCAGAGCCCATTTGAACTGTTGGTGCAGGGGACTGAGGAATCTGTTGGATCGGGGTGAAGAGAGGAGTATTGGGATGCTGACTTTCCCAAAAGTCATCATTCATCACAGGTGTGGTGCACCCTATATCCACATCTTCATCTTCAATTTCCTCAACACCAGCCTCTTCAGCTGTGAACTGAGGCATAGGTGAGGAAATGACTGGCGTTGAAGGGATGGCGTCCACTTCAATTTCTTCATCAATCTGCTCTGACGAAGCAGCAGAATGATGTTCTTCATCAGATCCGATTGGGATCTCATAGTCTTCTCCAAAAGGAACAAGGTCCTTTGATGGCATGGAGGAAATCGGAACAGCATCAATTGGATTTTCGAGTGAGCTGGTCATTGGCTTCATTTTCTTCGCAGCTGAAGAATTTTGACACAGCTGATGCCTTCCTTTTCTTCACTGCAGCTCGCTCTGCAGCCTTGGTCTTCTTCACATTGAATGCACATGGAAGAATTGGAGTTGGTGTAGGTGCAGATGGAGCTGAGGAATCTGGTTGATTTTCTTCAGGCGCAACTGATGCAGTTGCCCTGGAACTTCTTCAGTTTCTTCAGGCGCACCACTAGTGGATGCCCTGGCAATTTCTTCAGCGGCTGGAATGGGATCATCAGCCCTGGAACTAGCATTTTCATCAGCAGCCTGAACTTCATCAGTGGTGCTGGCATGTTCTTCAGTCGGCTGAGCTGTGACTTCAGCCTGAGGAATTTCATGTTGCATTGGAGCAGCAACATTGGTGAATTTCTTCGTTAGGTTGACGAATCTGACTTTGGCTCCTTGCCAATCAGCATAGTAGGCATCAAAATCCTTGCTGAGGGCTTGAATTTCAGGCTGAGCCTGGAGAAGTTCCTCAGGTGTCATTCTGACAACGTTTTTCTTCAGGAGCTTCTCCTTTCTGTATTGAGCTTTCTTAATCTCTCTTGCCTTTTCAAACTTCCATTTCTCTTCAGTGATGAAATGGGTCAACATATGACTTTGTCCAGCGGTCAGATGAAAATCAGACATTGGGGTGTTTGGATCCTTGTGCCAGAGATCAATATAATTGAGGATTTTCCTCGGATCCAACAACAGTGGCACAGATGTGCCTTTGGCTCTAGCGGCCTTCACCTGTCTGTCTCTGATGATTTCTGCAAGTTCATCATCAGAAGCTTCATCATCAGAAGGCACATGGAATGCGACCTGTTTCTTCTTTGGACTTGGCCAAGGACCTCGTCCAGCTGTTGCTTTAGTCTTCAGCAGAATCGGGCCAGATGATGACTTTGGTGCAGCTGAGGAACTTGCTGAAACACCAGAGGCAATCGAGAAACCAGCAGTCCTTTGACATGTAGTCAGATGCACAGGAGCTGAGGACTTTGGTGGAGCAGTAGCAGTGTGAGGAATTTGCTGTGAGGGCGCTACTGAGGAACTTGGCCGTGAGGGCGCTGCTGAGGAACTTGGCCGTGAGGGCGCTGTTGGTGAAGCACTTGGCTTACGAGCAGGCTTCTTTGGCATGGATTTCCTCGGTTTGACCGAGGCCTCAGTAGCAGTAGCAGTGGCAGAATCCTCATTGAATTTCTTCACTGCCTCCTTGTCTTGTCTTGCCAATTTAGCTTGGCGCTTAGCCCATTCTTCAGGAAAGTCCTCACCACGTTTGATGCTTGTGGGGTCAACTACTTGGCCAGGTGCCAATGGAGCTCTTGGGCATGGAGGATTGAGGGCGAATTTCTTCATGTACTTTGGAGTCACATATCTGTATTCCCTCCATTCCCTTGCCCATCTCCGTTCAATCTTCTGAATGCGCACCTTGCGCTGATTTTTGTTTTATTTGCCAAATTTTGCTTCATCAGGTGTGCAATAGTCAGCATAAATTTCCTCAGGGATTTCAAACGCAGTCATAACCTCAGGTTTCTTTCCTCCTTTCTGCGGCTTCTTACCGTCTGCCATATTCTTCAGTTGAGGAATTTGAACAAATGAGTTCTCTGAAGAAGTATGCTGTTTTTCTTCGAGGAACGCTGCAAATGAGTTAAGTTGATGAGAACCTAGTGATTCAGCAGCAGACATGAGTACCTGTGAACAGAGTACATGTGCGAGGAATTCGGAGAGGTCATATGCGTTCTGAGAAGGTTTTTGAAAAGAACAAGTTTTGAGGAATTTGACCAGATGAACCTTGAGGAATTTCACTAAGCGTTCTTGTCTTAGGTTCCAGAGTTGTACAGATCGAAGATCCACACAATTAGGGAATCTTGAAGAAAATGATTGCTTAGAGAAACAGTTCAAGATCATATGATGTGTGTGGTGTTCGTATGTGTGAAGATTTGAAGAATAAACACCTTTGAAGATTTTCAGGAAAGCTTGAGAATCAACGCGAGTAATAAAAGTAACTTTTAATTACCCGAAGTGAAGAACAAGACGAACTGAGAAGAACAGATGGGAAGTTCGCCAGGTTAGATCTTCCTTGCCCTAACTCGGCGGAGGAAGACAGCTACGGTGGTGGCGGAGTGAAGATTTCCACGGTCAGCGTGAGTACGACGGCGACGAGGTCGAGGCAGCGAAGCTCTTCCTCACCGGCGACGATGGAGTAGCGGCGGCGCTAGGGTTTGAGGAGCTCGAGCGGGAGAGAGAGGTCGAGCAGAGTAAATGAAGTGAGGAAGGGGAGAGGGGTATTTATAGACATGGTGAAAAACTGTTCGCCCGAAGATTTGGGACGAACGTGCCCCTGCCCTTTCTCCTTCACGCGACATGTGTCACTCATGTACTGTGTAGTGGAGATCGTGTACGATCGTGGGTGAATAGAATAATGCATCGTGGGATGCGGAACAGTTTGAGCGGCAAAACCGAAAATTTGGACAAGATTTGTTTTAAGGTTTCGTTCGCAATTTCTTCATCTGACAAGGACACAGTGAAGATTTTGAACGAGTTTCAAATAGAACGCACATGAAGAATTTGTGAATAAATTGGGTTGAGTATAGCATAGAGGGGGAAGGGTCCGATCACATTCACTTAGCAGGAAAAAAAACTTGAAGAAATAGCTATAAGTGAATGTTGTAGAGGACATAAACTCATATATATATATATATATAGCCAATGAAGAAAAACGAAGGGAACAGTGAAGATTTTGAAAAGCTGAAGAATTTGAAAAACTGAAGAATTTCAAAAACTGAGGAAAAACTCAAATTGAAGATTTTCAACTTTTTGTGGTGGCGTGACCCACCGTATAAGAATGATGATTTCACACACCGCGTACAATTGTCGTAGGGTTCTGAGAATCAAATTCTTCATTAATTTCTTCACACTTAGAGTGTTATTCTTCATTGATTGAAGGAAAACGTTTCTTCATGTGTTGCACATCTAAGTCATCAATTTTGCATAAGTGTTAGGATGTGTGTCCTTTTCAAAGAACATTCGAAGATTCTAAAATATTTAGCTCACACCGCAACTTGCTAAATCTCTTCTCATCCAAGGGCTTAGTGAAGATATCAGCTAGCTGTTCTTCAGTCTTCACGTGCTCGATGGAGATGTCGCCCTTCAACACATGATCACGAAGAAAATGATGACGAATCTGAATGTGCTTTGTCTTCGAGTGCTGAACTGGGTTGTGAGCAATCTTGATGGCACTCTCATTGTCGCAGATGAGAGGCACATTCTTCACGTTGACGCCATAGTCCTTGAGTGTTTGCTTCATCCAAAGCAGTTGAGCACAGCAAGAGCCAGCAGCAATGTATTCAGCTTCCGCAGTAGACAGTGATACGCAATTCTATTTCTTCGAGGACCAACAGACCAAAGATTGTCCGAGGAAATGACAAGTGCCAGAAGTTGACTTGCGGTCCACACGATCACCAGCATACTCAGAGTCAGAATATCCAATGAGAACAAAAACAGAGCCCTTGGGGTACCATAATCCTAGTGTCGGTGTGTGAGCTAGATATCAAAGAATATGCTTCACGGCCTTATGGTGTGATTCCTTCCGTGCAGCTTGAAATCGGGCACACATGCAAACACTAAGCATTATATCTGGCCTAGATGCACATAGGTACAATAAAGAACCAATCATGGAGCGGTATACCTTGTGATCGAAGTCAATACCATTTTCATCAGTGCATAGATGGCCTTTTATGGGCATAGGAATTTTGACGCCTTTGCAATCTTGCATGACAAATTTCCTCAGTACATCTTTGAGGTATTTCTCCTGAGATATGAATATGCCATTGCGCTGTTGACGAATTTGAAGACCTAAGAAGAATTTCAACTCTCCCATCATAGACATTTGATATTCTTCACTCATCATATAGGCAAATTCATCACTATTACGTTGGTCAGTACAGCCAAAGATAATATCATCAACATATATTTGGCACACAAACAGTTCACCATCATAAGATTTAGTAAAGAGAGTAGGGTCGAGTGAACCGGGTGTGAAGCCATTCTTTACGAAGAATTCCTTCAATGTATCATACCACGCCCGAGGGGCTTGCTTGAGGCCATAGAGGGCCTTAGTCTGAAGACTTTGTCAGGATTCTTTGGATCTTCAAAACCTGGGGGTTGAGCAACATATACTTCTTCCTCAAGCTTACCATTGAGGAATGCACTTTTCACATCCATTTGATATAAGATGATATCATGATGATTAGCATAAGCAAGTAATATGCGAATAGCCTCAAGTCTAGCAACAGGTGCAAAAGTTTCATCGAAATCAATTCCTTCAACCTGTGTGTAGCCTTGAGCTACCAGTCATGCCTTATTCTTTACCACAAGGCCATTTTCATCTTGCTTGTTGCGGTAGATCCACTTTGTGCCAATGATATTATGCTTGCGAGGATCTGGACATTTGACCAGTTCCCAGACATTGTTGAGCTCGAACTGATGTAATTCTTCTTGCATAGCCTGAATCCACTCCGGCTCCAAAAATGCTTCATCTACCTTAGTGGGCTCTGTGATAGAGACAAAAGCATAGTGCCCACAAAAGTTAGATAAATGTGAAGCTTTTGAGCGTGTGAGAGGACCTGGCGCTTCAATGTCATCGATGATCTTGTCAACTTGTACTTCTTTTGCAATGCGAGGATGAGCTGGTTGTCGTCGAGGTATTTGATCATTTTCCTCAGCACCATTGTCATCAGCATTATTTTCAGGTGCGTCAGCTCGATGTTCTTCGCGTACTGGAATGAATTCTTCAGCAAATTCTTCAGTAGGAATGACATCCTCAGTTGCCTTGAACTTGATAGAATCCTCAGGTGCTGGTTCATCTAACACAGAAGGTAGGTGCTCTCTTTGCGAGCCATTAGTTTCATCGAACCGCACATCTACAGTTTCAACAATCTTGTGAAGAGCGATGTTGAAGACTCTGTAGGTGAGCGAGTCCTTTCCGTAACCAAGCATAAAACCTTCATATGCTTTCGGTGCAAATTTAGAATTGTGGTGAGGATCTCTAATCCAACATTTAGCACCGAAGACTTTGAAATAACTCACATTGGGTTTCTTGTCAGTGAGGAGTTCATAGGCCGTCTTCTTGAAGAATTTGTGAAGATATACTCTGTTGATGATGTGGCACGCAGTATCAATTGCATCAATCCAAAAACGATGAGGCGTTTTGTATTCATCAAGCATAGTGCGAGCCATCTCAACAAGAGTTCTGTTCTTGCGCTCCATGACGCCATTTTGCTGAGGAGAATAAGGAGCAGATAACTCATGAGTAATACCAAGTTCATCAAGATAGTCATCAAGACCGGAATTCTTGAACTCAGTTCCATTGTCACTTCTGATGTGCTTGATCTTCACACCAAAGTTGGTTGAAGCCCTCGAGGAAAATCGTTTGAAGACTTCCTGCACTTAATGTTTGTAAGTAACAATGTGTACCCATGTATATCAAGAGTAATCATCAACAATGACAAAACCATATAGAGATGCAGCATTAGTGACTACTGAGTAATGATTAGGTCTGAAGAGGTCCATGTGAAGCAATTCGAATGGATGAGTAGTGGTCATGATAGTCTTTGCTGGATGCTTGGCCTTGGTCATTTTTCCAGCTTCATAGGCTCCGCATAAGTGATCCTTGAGGAATTTGACATTCTCAATGCCAATGACATGCTTATTCTTCGCAAGCGTGTGCAAATTCCTCATGCCTGCGTGACCAAGTCGTCTATGCCATAGCCAGCCTTCTGAAGCTTTTGCAAGTAGACACACAGCTGGTTGTGGTCCTGTAGAGAAATCAACAATATACAAATCTCCTCTCCTAAAGCCTTCGAAGACATTGGAATTGTCAGCTTCCATAATCACAACACAGCGATACTTGCCAAAGACAACAACCATATCAAGATCACAAAGCATTGAGACTGACATGAGGTTGTATCCTAAGGACTCAACAAGCATGACTTTGTCCATGTGTTTGTCCTTAGAGATCGCAACCTTACCAAGACCCAATACCTGACTTTTGCCTTTGTCAGCAAAGATGATATGCTTCAGATGTGACGGTGATAAGGGAGCATCCATCAAAAGAATCTTGTCACCAGTCATGTGATTTGTACATCCACTATCGAGGACCCATTCAGTGGTTTTGGGTTGATCATCCTACAGATGAATTAGTGTAACTTACAATCTCATATGCTTCATCAGTGAAGAATATGATATTAAGTTCATCAGATGAATTTCATCAAACGGTAAACAGATATAGCAGTATGAGGGCGTGTGAAATGAAAGTTCATTTCATCATGGTTAGCCTGCGTCCTTTCAGGCAATTTTGTCAGGTCCCCAGCAAATTCTTCAGACGTTAAGGCACGTCTGGAGACCTGACCCTGCAGAAGAGATTAGTTCTTTTTCTTCACCACCCACATCTAAAGGGGTGGCAAAGAATTCATCACTCTGCGAGCACCATACGAGAATGGTGGCATAGAAGCCAAACCATTTCGTTTCACATAAGAGGGGTTAGGGTAAGCATATGAATAAGCAGAGAAATTCTTCGAGGACTCATGAACATAATGATTTGAAGAATAATGTGCATATTCGTAGCCCTTAGCTCTACCCTGCAAAATAGAGTTGTTAGCACGATGATAGTCATATGAGGACTTTGATCCATTTGAGGAATTTGATCCACGTGAGGAATTTGGTCCATATGAGGACTTGGATCCATATGAAGAAGTAGGTCCATATGAAGAGTTTGTTCTGGGGTTCCTATTCTTCACAGGTGGTGTCATGAGGACATTCACCTGAAGACTTTCAACATAACTTTTGGGAACCCAGATTTTCTTCATAGGGGAACCGTTCCTGCAGTTAGTCCCAACATATCTAGCAAATACTTCACCATTCTGATTTTTGAACAGTTTATAGTTGGAGTCAAATGACTCATCAGAAGAATGAGGAGATTCACATGTAAAGCCAGATAACATGGATGGATCAACTGGAGGTCCCTTTGCAGCAACCCATGAGGTTTTGGGGTACTGCTCAGGCTTCCAATATGTTCCATCAGCATTAAGTTTCCTCTCAAAGGCAATACCCTCTTTCCTAGGGTTTCTGTTGAGGATCTGCTTTTTGAGTACATCACAAAGAATCTAATGCCCTTTGAGGCTTTTGTACATGCCTGTCGTGTACAGTTCCTTCAGCCCTGCATCGTCAGTGATACTAGCAATGTCCTCAGATGAGGAATTAGTGATAGCAGAGGCAGGTGAAGAATTTGTAACAGTTGAAGCATTTGAACATTCAGGTGAAGAATTAGCAGATTCACGTTCAATGCACTTTAAGCATGGAGGAACAAATTCTTCCTGAGAGGTGCTGATTTGTTGAGCAAGTAATGAATCGCGCTCCTTCTGAAGATCTTCATAACTCACTCTTAGCTTCTCAAGATCTTGCTTTCTTTGAAGAAATTCATAAGAAAGTTTCTCATGATCAGATAAGAGAGTGTTATGATGACTTTGAAGGTTATCAAACCTAGACTGAAGTCTCTGAAGATTTTCAGTCAGGGCTTTAGTGCGATCCATTTCTTCACCTAACATATCATCACTCTTATCTAGCATGTTTTGAACCTTTTCCAAGGCATGTTGTTGTTTGGTGGCAATGCAAACAAGTTTGGTATAGCTAGATTCAATATCATCATCAGATTCATCATCATCAGATTCACAGTCACTAAATTCAGATGAGGAACATTCGGTTAACTCGACACCCTTTGCCATGAGACATGATGCAGAAGATGATGATTCTGGTTCGAAAGTCATCGTTTTGAGAGATTCCTTGAAGTCCTCAAACCAAGGATCATGACGGGTTCGATGACCTTCATAGACGTTGGAGATTCGGTCCCAGATAAGCTTTGCATTGCAAAGATGCATAATGTGCCTGAATTGATCTCTGGATAGGCAGGAACAGATGATATCCTTCGCCATGAGGTCAAGTCGAGTGTATTTGCGAATATCATCTGCGTTCGCCGACTTGCATAGATCAGTAAGACCAATCTCAGTGACAGTCCACAGCTCGTTGTCCCTTGCCATGAGGCGCTTCCTCATCATGGCCTTCCACTTGGGATAATCATGACCGTCAAAGATAGGGCATGTCACTTTCTTCATACCTCCGGTCGACATAACTAAAACTCCAGGCGGTTAAACCAAAATCACATAGAACAAGGGAGTACCTTGCTCTGATACCAATTGAAAGTGCGTTATGTCGAGTAGAGGGGGGGTGAATAGGCGATTTTTATGAATTCTTCACTGAGGAATTTGCCGGTGAGGAAATTCCTTAGCGAAGAACTATTAGCAGCGGAATAAGTACTCAGAAGTAAGCATAACAGAATACAAGCATGGTCATCATGATGAAATGAAGACTAACACAGAGTACAGAAAGCGTAATCACAGGATAACACAAGATGAAGACAAACAGACTGAAGAAATTGAACTGAGGAAATTGAGAAAGTCTTCAGTCAAAGTCTTCAAACACAGATATGAACAAACACTCAACACAGTAATGAGGAAATGAAAGGGTTGAGGAAATAGAACCAGTAGGTTGGTGAAGACAATGATTTGGTAGACCAGTTCCAACTGCTGTCTCAGTTGTACGTCTGGTTGGAGCGGCTGAGTATTTAAACTCGAGGACACACAGTCCCGGACACCCAGTCTCTGAGCACGCAGCTTAGGATACCCAGTCCTCACCGTATTCTCCTTGAACTAAGGTCACGCAGACCTCGTCCAATCACTCATGGTAAGTCTTCAGGCGACTTCCAAACCTTCACAGACTTGGTCACTCGGCGATCCACAATTCCTCTTGGATGCTCTAGACCTTGACGCCTAACCGTTTGGAATAAGCACAGTCTTCAAAGGTAACAAGCGTCGGATCCACGCAGGATCAATTTCTTCAGTGATGCTCAATCACTTTGGGGTTTGTAGATGTTTGGGTTTGGGATTTTCCTCACTTGATGATTTTCGCTCAAAGTCCTCGGAGGATGGGTTGCTCTCAAATGACAAGTGTCAAGTTCTCTCGGAGCAGCCAACCAGCTAGTGGTTGTAGGGGGCGGCTATTTATAGCCTAGGGAGCAGCCCGACATGATAAGACATAAATGCCCCTCAATGATATGACCGTTAGGTGGATAAGATATTTTGGGACAGCTGGCGCGCAGCACAGCAACGGTCGGAAATTTGACTCTCAAATTCCTCAGGGCTATCATGTTCCTCACTGTGTAGGTAATTCACACTGGCGAATTCCTAACTCCTCAGTCAGAACAAATTCATCAGCGACCAGAAGAACTTCGTCTCTGTCACTGAAGAAAGTGACTGAACTGTATGAGATTTCCAAAGGCTTCACTCGAAGGGATTGGTAGGTGTAGGATTTTTAGTTGAGCATCACATGGAAATTTTTCCTTAGTATTTCCTTGACCCCCTTTAACAGTACGGTGTTTCCTATGACTCAAGAAGGAGAAAATGAAACTACGAAAACAAAAGTCTTTACGCTTCATGTTCCACAAGTGAATACCAAGTCTTCAAGGTCACACCAATTTCTTCCCTTTCAAAGTCTTCAGAAAGTCTTCAGAATATCAAAGTCTTCAGTTGAAGAACTTCATTTTTAGGGGTCGACTTTCTCTGTAAATATCAAACTCCTCATAGACTTATAGACCTGTGTACACTCACAAACGCATTAGTCCCTTAACCTATAAGTCTTCAATACACCAAAATCACTAAGGGGCACTATATGCACTTACAACCGGGACCACCGGAAGGGTCCCGGGGGTCCACCGGGTGGGGCCACCCATCCCGGAGGGCCCCATGGGCTGAAGTGGGAGGGGAACCAGCCCCTGGTGGGCTGGTGCGCCCTCCTGGGCCTCCCTCTGCGCCTAGGGTTGGGAACCCTAGGGGAGGGGGCGCCTCCACTTGCCTTGGGGGGCAAGTTTCCCCTTGGCTGCCGCCCCCCCTAGGATAGCCCATCTCCTAGGGCCAGCGCCCCCCCTGGGGTCCATATATAAAGAGGGGGGGTGGAAGGGCAGACGCACCCTGACACCTGGCACCTCCCTTCCCCCCTTGCTACACCTCTCCTTCTCGCAGTCGCTTGGCGAAGCCCTGCCGGATCCCTGCTGCATCTACCACCACGCCGTCGTGCTGCTGGATCTTCATCAACCTCTCCTTCCCCCTTGCTGCATCAAGAAGGAGGAGACATCACGCTGACCGTACGTGTGTTGAACGCGGAGGTGCCGTCCGTTCGGCGCTAGGATCTCCGGTGATTTGGATCACGACGAGTACGACTCCCTCAACCCCGTTCTCTTGAACGCTTCCACTCGCGATCTACAAGGGTATGTAGATGCACTCCTCTCTCTCGTTGCTAGATGAACTCATAGATTGATCTTGGTGAACGTAGGAAATTTTTTATTTTATGCAACGTTCCACAACAGTGGCATCATGAGCTAGGTCTATGCGTAGTTCTCTATTGCACAAGTAGAACACAAATCTGTTGTGGGCGTAGATGTTGTCAACTTTCTTGCCACTACTTGTTTTATTTTGCTTCAGCAGTATTGTGGGATGAAGCGGCCCGGACCGACCTTACACGTACGCTTACGTGAGACAGGTTCCACCGACTGACATGCACTAGTTGCATAAGGTGGCTAGCGGGTGTCTGTCTCTCCCACTTTAGGTGGAGCGGATTCGATGAAAAGGGTCCTTATGAAGGGTAAATAGAAGTTGACAAATCACGTTGTGGTTATTCATAGGTAAGAAAACGTTCTTGCTAGAACCCTATTGCAGCCACGTAAAATATGCAACAACAATTAGAGGACGTCTAACTTGTTTTTGCAGCAATTGCTTTGTGATGTGATATGGCCAAAAGTTGTGATGAATAATGAATGATATATTGTGATGTATGAGATCATGTTCTTGTAATAGGAATCACGACTTGCATGTCAATGAGTATGACAACCGGCAGGAGCCGTAGGAGTTGTCTTAATTACTGTATCGTGTCAATGATTTAACGCCATGTAATTACTTTACTTTATTGCTAAATTGTTAGCCATAGTGGTAGAAGTAATAGTTGGCGAGCAACTTCATGGAGATCATGATGATGGAGATCATGGTGTCATGCCGGTGACGAAGATGATCATGGAGCCCCAAAGATGGAGATCAAAGGAGCTATATGATATTGGCCATATCATGTCACTACTATTTAATTGCATGTGATGTTTATTATGTTTATGCATCTTGTTTACTTAGAACGACGGTAGTAAATAAGATGATCCCTCATAATAATTTCAAGAAAGTGTTCCCCCTAACTGTGCGCCGTTGCTAAAGTTCGTCGTTTCGAAGCACCACGTGATGATCGGGTGTGATAGATTCCTACATTCACATACAACGGGTGTAAGACAGTTTTACACATGCAAAACACTTAGGTTAACTTGACGAGCCTAGCATGTACTGACATGGCCTCGGAACACAAAGACCGAAAGGTCAAACATGAGTCATATGGAAGATACGATCAACATGGAGATGTTCACCGATGATGACTAGTCCGTCTCACGTGATGATCGGACACGGCCTAGTCGACTCGGATCATGTAACACTTAGATGACTAGAGGGATGTCTAATATGAGTGGGAGTTCATTAAATAATTTGATTAGATGAACTTAATTATCATGAACTTAGTCTAAAATCTTTGCAAAAATGTCTTGTAGATCAAATGGCCAACGCTCATGTCAACATGAACTTCAACGCGTTCCTAGAGAAAACCAAGCTGAAAGATGATGGCAGCAACTATATGGACTGGGTCTGGAACCTGAGGATCATCCTCATAGCTGCCAAGAAAGCATGTCCTACAAGGACCGCTAGGTGAAGCACCCATCCCAGAGAACCAAGACGTTATGAACGCTTGGCAGTCACGTGCTGATGATTACTCCCTCGTTCAGTGCGGCATGCTTTACAGCTTAGAACCGGGGCTCCAAAAGCGTTTTGAGCAACACGGAGCATATGAGATGTTCGAGGAGCTGAAAATGGTTTTCCAAGCTCACGCCCGGGTCGAGAGATATGAAGTCTCCGTCAAGTTCTATAGTTGTAAGATGGAGGAAAATAGTTCTATCAGTGAGCACATACTCAAAATGTCTGGGTTGCACAACCGCCTGTCCTAGCTGGACATTAACCTCTCGGACGAGGCGGTCATTAACAGAATCCTTCAGTCGCTCCCACTGAGCTACAAGAGCTTTGTGATGAACTACAATATGCAGGGGATGGTGAAAACTATTCCTGAAGTATTTTCAATGCTGAAGTCGGCAGAGGTAGAAATCAAGAAAGAACATCAAGTGTTGATGGTCAATAAAACCACCAAGTTCAAGAAAGGCAAGGGTAAGAAGAACTTCAAGAAGGACGGCAAGGATGTTGCCGCGCCCGGTAAGCCAGTTGCCGGGAAGAAGTCAAAGAATGGACCAAAGCCTGAGACTGAGTGCTTTTATTGCAAAGGGAAGGGTCACTGGAAGCATAACTTCCCAAAATACTTAGCGGACAAGAAGGCTGACAACACTAAAGGTATATGTGATATACATGTAATTGATGTGTACCTTACCAGTACTCGTAGCAACTCCTGGGTATTTGATACCGGTGCCATTGCTCATATTTGTAACTCACAGCAGGAGCTGCGGAATAAGCGGAGACTGGCGAAGGACGAGGTGACGATGCACGTCGGGAATGGTTCCAAGGTCGATGTGATCGTCGTCGGCACGCTGCCTCTACATTTACCCACGGGATTAGTTTTAAACCTCAATAATTGTTATTTAGTGCCAAGTTTGAGCATGAACATTGTATCTGGATCTCATTTAATACGAGATGGCTACTCATTTAAATCCAAGAATAATGGTTGTTCTATTTATATGAGAGATATGTTTTATGGTCATGCCCCGATGGTCAATGGTTTATTCTTAATGAATCTCGAAGGTAATGTTACACATATTCATAGTGTGAATACCAAAAGATGTAAAGTTGATAATGATAGTCCCACATACTTGTGGCACTGCCGCCTTGGTCACATTGGTGTCAAGCGCATGAAGAAGTTCCATGTTGATGGACTTTTAGAGTCTCTCAATTATGAATCATTTGACACATGCGAACCATGCCTCATGGGCAAAATGAACAAGACTCTGTTCTCCAGAACAATGGAGCGAGCAACCAACTTATTGGAAATCATACATACTGATGTGTGTGGTCCAATGAGCGTTGAGGCTCGCGGAGGATATCGTTATGTTCTCACTCTCAATGATGACTTAAGTAGATATGGGTATGTCTACTTGATGAAACACAAGTCTAAGACCTTTGAAAAGTTCAAGGAATTTCAGAATGAAGTAGAGAATCAACATGACCGAAAGATAAAATTCTTACGATCAGATCGTGGAGGAGAATATTTAAGTCACGAATTTGGTACGCACTTAAGAAAATGTGGAATCGTTTCATAACTCACGCCACCTGGAACACCTCAGCGTAATGGTGTGTCCGAACGTCGTAATCGCACTCTATTGGATATGGTGCGATCTATGATGTCTCTTGCCGATTTACCGCTATCATTTTGGGGATACGCTCTAGAGACAGCTACATTCACTTTAAATAGGGCTCCTCCTAAATCCGTTGAGACGACACCGTATGAATTATGGTTTGGGAAGAAACCTAAGCTGTCGTTTCTAAAAGTTTGGGGATGCGATGCTTATGTCAATAAACTTCAACCTGAAAAGCTCAAACCCAAGTCGGAAAAATGCGTCTTCATAGGATACCCTAAGGAAACCATTGGGTATACCTTCTACCTTAGATCCGAAGGCAAGATCTTTGTTGCCAAGAACGGATCCTTTCTGGAAAAAGAGTTTCTCTCGAAAGGAGTAAGTGGGAGGAAAGTAGAACTCGATGAAGTACTACCTCTTGAACCGGAAAGTAATGCAGCTCAGGGAAATGTTCCTATGGTGCCTACACCGACTGGAGAGGAAATTAATGATGATGATCAAGGTACTTAGGATCAAGTTGCTACTGAACTTTGTAGGTTCACAAGGACACGTTCCACACCAGAGTGGTATGGCAACCCTGTCCTGGAAATCATGTTGTTAGACAACGGTGAACCTTCGAACTATGAAGAAGCGATGGCGGGCCCAGATTCCAACAAATGGCTTGAAGCCATGCAATCCAAGATAGAATCCATGTATGAAAACAAAGTATGGACTTTGACAGACTTGCCCGATGATCGACGAGCGATAGAAAACAAATGGATCTTTAAGAAGAAGACGGACGCGGATGGTAATGTTACCATCTATAAAGCTTGACTTGTTGCTAAGGGTTATAGACAAGTTCAAGGGGTTGACTACGATGAGACATTCTCTCCCGTAGCGAAGCTGAAGTCCGTCCGAATCATGTTAGCAATTGCCGCATACTATGATTATGAGATATGGTAGATGGACGTCAAAACGGCATTCCTTAACGGCTATCTTAAGGAAGAATTGTATATGATGCAGCCGGAAGGTTTTGTCGATCCTAAGAATGCTAACAAGGTATGCAAGCTCCAGCGATCCATTTATGGGCTGGTGCAGGCATCTCGGAGTTGGAACATTCGCTTTAATGAGATGATCAAAGCGTTTGGGTTTATGCAGACTTATGGAGAAGCCTACGTTTACAAGAAAGTGAGTGGGAGCTCTGTAGCATTTCTCATATTATATGTAGATGACATACTGTTGATGGGAAATGATATAGAACTTTTAGACAGCATTAAGGCCTACTTGAATAAGTGTTTTTCAATGAAGGACCTTGGAGAAGCTGCTTACATATTAGGCATCAAGATCTATAAGGATAGATCGAGACGCCTCATAGGTCTTTCACAAAGCACATACCTTGATAAGATATTGAAGAAGTTCAATATGGATCAGTCCAAGAAAGGGTTCTTGCCTGTGTTGCAAGGTGTGAGATTGAGCTCGGCTCAATGCCCGACCACGGCAGAAGATAAAGAAGAGATGAGTGTCATCCCCTATGCCTCAGCCATAGGATCTATTATGTATGCCATGCTGTGTACCAGACCTGATGTAAACCTTGCCATAAGTTTGGTAGGAAGGTACCAAAGTAATCCCGGCAAGGAACACTGGACAACGGTCAAGAATATCCTTAAGTACCTGAAAAGGACAAAGGAAATGTTTCTCATTTATGGAGGTGACGAAGATCTCGTCGTAAAGGGTTACGTCGATGCTAGCTTCGACACAGATCTGGATGACTCTAAGTCACAGACCGGATACGTGTATATGTTGAATCGTGGAGCAGTAAGCTGGTGCAGTTGCAAGCAGAGCGTCGTGGCGGGATCTACATGTGAACATGAGTACATGGCAGCCTCGGAGGCAGCGCATGAAGCAATATGGACGAAGGAGTTCATCACCGTCCTAGGAGTCATACCCAATGTGTCGGGGCTAATCACTCTCTTCTGTGACAACACTGGAGCTATTACCCTTGCCAAGGAGCCCAGGTTTCACAAGAAGACCAGGCACATCAAGCGTCGTTTCAACTCCATCCGTGAAAATGTTCAAGATGGAGACATAGATATTTGCAAAGTACATACGGATCTGAATGTCGCAGAACCGTTGACTAAACCTCTTCCGCGAGCAAAACATGATCAACACCAGAACTCTATGGGTGTTCGATTCATCCCAATGTAACTAGATTATTGACTCTAGTGCAAGTGGGAGACTGTTGGAAATATGCCCTAGAGGCAATAATAAAAGGATTATTATTATATTTCCTTGTTCGTGATAATTGTCTTTTATTCATGCTATAATTGTATTATCCGAAAATCGTAATGCACGTGTGAATACATAGACCACAACATGTCCCTAGTGAGCCTCTAGTTGACTAGCTCGTTGATCAACAGATAGTCATGGTTTCCTGACTATGGACATTGGATGTCATTGATAACGGGATCACATCATTAGGAGAATGATGTGATGGACAAGACCCAATCCTAAGCATAGCACAAGATCGTGTAGTTCGTTTGCTAGAGCTTTTCCAATGTCAAGTATCCTTTCCTTAGACCATGAGATCGTGTAACTCCCGGATACCGTAGGAGTGCTTTGGGCGTACCAAACGTCACAACGTAAATGGGTGACTATAAAGGTACGATACGGGTATCTCCGAAAGTGTCTGTTGGGTTGACACGGATCGAGACTGGGATTTGTCACTCCGTATGACGAAGAGGTATCTCTGGGCCCACTCGGTAATGCATCATCATAATGAGCTCAAAGTGACCAAGTGTCTGGTCACGGGATCATGCATTACGGTAAGAGTAAAGTGACTTGCCGGTAACGAGATTGAACGAGGTATTGGGATACCGATGATCGAATCTCGGGCAAGTAAAATACTGATTGACAAAGGGAATTGTATACGGGGTTGCTTGAATCCTCGACATCGTGGTTCATACGATGAGATCATCGAGGAGCATGTGGGAGCCAACATGGGTATCTAGATCCCGCTGTTGGTTATTAACCGGAGAGCCGTCTCGGTCATGTCTACGTGTCTCCCGAACCCTTGGGGTCTACACACTTAAGGTTCGGTGATGCTAGGGTTGTAAAGATATTAGTATGCAGCAAACCGAAAGTTGTTCGGAGTCCCGGATGAGATCCCAGACGTCACGAGGAGTTCCGGAATGGTCCGGAGGTAAAGAATCATATATGGGAAGTCGAGTTTCGGCCATCGGGAAAGTTTCGGGGGTCACCGGTATTGTACCGGGACCACCGGAAGGGTCCCGGGGGTCCACCGGGTGGGGCCACCCATCCCGAAGGGCCCCATGGGCTGAAGTGGGAGGGGAACCAGTCCCTGGTGGGCTGGTTCGCCCCCCCTGGGCCCCCCTCTGCGCCTAGGGTTGGGAACCCTAGGGGAGGGGGCACCTTCACTTGCCTTGGGGGGCAAGTTTCCCCTTGGCCGCCCCCCCTAGGGGATCCCATCTCCTAGGGCCGCCCCCCTGGGGTCCCTATATAAAGAGGGGGGGTGGGAGGGCAGCCGCACCCTGACACCTGGCGCCTCCCTTCCCCCCTTGCTACACCTCTCCCTCCCGCAGTCGCTTGGCGAAGCCCTGCCGGATCCCTGCTGCATCCACCACCACGCTGTCGTGCTGCTGGATCTTCATCAACCTCTCCTTCCCCCTTGCTGTATCAAGAAGGAGGAGACGTCATGCTGACCATACGTGTGTTGAACGCGGAGGTGCCGTCCGTTCGGCGCTAGGATCTCCGGTGATTTGGATCACGACGAGTACGACTCCCTCAACCCCGTTCTCTTGAACGCTTCCGCTCGCGATCTACAAGGGTATGTAGATGCACTCCTCTCTCTCGTTGCTAGATGAACTCATAGATTGATCTTGGTGAACGTAGGAAAATTTTTATTTTATGCAACGTTCCCCAACAAATTCTTTCTCCCTGATTTTTTTCTGGAAATATGTGATTTTATAGTATCAGGGGGTCATACCCACCTGGGCGTGCCAGGAGAGGAGGGCATGCCCTGGTGGGTTGTTCCCACCCAGGTGCCCCTCTCCTGCAGGTATTGGCTCTAGAAATTCTTATTATTGATATAAAAAATCCTCGCAAAGTTTCGTTCCATTCTGAGAACTTTTATTTCTGCACAAAAACAACACCATGGTAGTTCTGCTAAAAACAGCGTCAGTCTGGGGTTAGTTTCATTCAAATCATGCAAATTAGAGTCCAAAACAAGAGGAAAAGCGTGAGAAAAAGTCGATACGTTGGAGACGTATCAATAAGCCCCATCGAAACCTTTGGCCAGGAGAACCTTTCTCAAGAAAGGCCAACTGACCGAATCGTATGCTTTTCCAAAGTCCAGCTTTAATATCACGGCTTTAGACTTATGAATTCTGAGGTCATGAACTATCTCGTGTAGGCAAAGGATCCCATCTAGGATAAAATAGCCTTTAATAAAAGCTGATTGGAAATGATTAATAGTTTTGTGGGATATTGGTGTAAGACGAGTGGCGAAGCCCTTCGCACAGAACTTAGCAAAGTTGTTAATGAGAGCAATTGGTCTAAACTGGGAAATCAACTTGGCTCCTTTAACTTTAGGTATAAGGGTAATGACAGCATAATTAAGGCGAGAGATATCAACTGTCCCCAGACAGAAACCTTGAATGATTTGACACACCAGCAGGTGCATCTGGGGCCAGAACTTCTTGAAGAAGGTGATAGAATACCCGTCAGGGCCCGGAGACGCATTAGGGTTAGCCAAGTTGATAACTTACGAGATCTCAGCATCAGACAAAGGCAACATTAAGGCCTCATTTTTGGCAATTGAAATCATACTGTGATTGTCCCATAAGGAGGGAGAGATAGTGAGACCAGCCTCCTGCTTAACACCCAAAAAAGAGGAGAAGAAATCCACTACATGAGACATGATAAGGGATTGATCCGAGGTATGAACTCAGTTAATGATGAGGCTATCAATAAAACACCTTCTTCTTCTACCATTAGCAATGTCAAACAAGCAGTAGGGAAATCACCTTTAAGGGTCCAATTTAGGGTGCCACGCTGACGCCAATGGATCTCCGCCTGCTGATGCAACTGCATCAGCGCGGCTTCAAGATTGTAACGGACTGACCGATCACTCTCCTAGAGGCTTGTTCCATCAGCCACGAGGTCCAGACCAGCAATCTGGGCCTCTAAAGATTTTTTTTCTCCCGGCGTGCCTCCGTAGCTCTGTTACGAGAGCAACCCCGAAGAAACTCGTGAAGCTCGTAGGAGCATTTGTGCCAATCATCCATGGGGTCAAAGGATCAGCGAGAAGAAGTGAGTAAACTAGAATCTTGGAAGCAAGCATATCGATGAAACCCTCAACTACAAGCCAAGAGGCATCAAATTGGAAGCGAGAGGAAACCATAGGTTGGTCCATGCCATCGTCCAAGATGAGGGGGGCATGATCCGAAACCAAAATAACTTTAGCTTTAAGAGAGGCACGTGGGAATAAAGAGTCCCAGTTCGAGCAGATAAAGGCCCGATCCAGCATCGACCAGACCGGGTTACTCTGATGATTAGTCCACGTAAAATGAGCCCCCACCCTAGGTAGTTCGCGTAAAGCACAATCACGAATGAAATCATTAAACGCATTGGCAAGGGGCCAAGAGAAATTGCAGTTATTCTTATCAGAGGGTGTGTGCAAAAGATTAAAGTCTCCTCCTATCACAATAGGTAATGTACATGCCTCAATTTTAGTAGACATTTATTCAAGGAAAATAGAGGTTAAGGAATGATCCGCTGGGCCATAGACAACCATAAATTCCCATAAGGTGTTAATCCGCCGATGGTGCACCACAATGCTTGCCCAAAAAATACCATGATCAAAGGCAACAAAATCAAACATGTCCCGTCTGGAGCCAATAAGGATGCCCCCAGAATGGCCTGAAGGCGGTAGAAAATGCGAATCAAATATGTCCATGCCCGCAATCGCAGAAAGTTCACTAGGGGAGAAGGGTTCTTTGAAGGTTCCAATCAACCCTAAAATGCCAATGTTCTCTCCTCAAAAGACATCCCTAATCTAGTCTCAACCCCCTAGCTCCGAACCCTCTAATATTCTAGAAAAGAGCTTTCATTTGAAAGAAAGATTCTTGATGTGAAGGCTAGACCTGCACGGGGAAACGCAGGATTTGGAGCGTTTTGAAGGGCCCCTTTTGGATGGAGGGGGTGAGATTGGCCACAACCATCATCCACCCCCCCCCCCCCGTCCCTGACCGGCACAACCACGTCCCCTTTAGCCGCAGCGGCGGTGGCCTCTTTGGCCTTGGTAATGGCCGCTTGGGCCATCTCATTGGCCCTGATAGTGGACAGTATAAACGAGGGAGGCCCATACCCAGGTTCAAGAGAAACACCCACGTCTGATAAGATATGCAACAGGTGATCGCCCGGAAGAGAAGGCAAAACTAGCCGAATCGGGGAGGAAGGAGGAAGGGAGCTGGGCAATGTACCTGAGGGAGGAAGGTATTTGGCCGGCGCACGATGCTCCGCCCGCAAAGCCACCGGCTCTCCAGAGTCCCGCACACGCCAACCTTTGCGAGCCGTGGAGGCAGGCAACCGAAGCAGGGGGGAGCGAGCCACTGGAGACGCCAACACAGGCCCGGAGCCCAACGCAGAGCCCAAATCCTTATCCAGACGCCGACAGAGGCCCGTCATCGATTGTTTGGAACCCGAAGAGGCCCTACTCTTGGCCGAGAACTTCCTGATAGTGGATTTCTTCTTCTTGGCCATGGCCGTTTCAGTAGGGCGAGGAGGAGAGGGAAGCGGATCTTCGATACCAGAGAAGGTAGGAGAAAGGGGACGGGCCGACATATTGGATCAAACCCCCGAGATGGGGGTGCCCATGGCGCCCTGCGTAGGAACCTCTGCCGCCTCCTTCTGAGTATGACCCACTGGAGCATTGGACTTGAACAGATCACGGACCTCTGGTTCCATGCCATCCCATTCAGAATGGGTGAAGTGAGCATCAGTGCCATCGCTAGGATTCTGCCCATCCACCGAGCCACCACCATGGTTATCAGGGTTAACAGAGTTCGGAGGAGGAGGAGGAGGAGGAGGTGGGGGAGCCTCGAACGCCTGAAAGGGGAAGTGTCCAACGCCCAATACTCTCCACGAAGACGTGTCAGAGCAGCATAGGCAGCATCGTGAACTGCCATCTCGATGGTCACTCCAACACCATGAGTGGTGTGCAGCACAGTAGTGGAGTCATACTCCCGAGAGTAGAGGTGGACGATGGCACGGTACTACTCCTGGTTAAAGTCCTGGTACTCCTCGTAGACGGTGTACTCAGGGTGCCAGCGATAACCCAAATAGGTCATCATCTCAGCTAGCACAGCAGGTGATCCTGAGGCACCAATGGCCGTCGTGTGGCGCACGACCTGCCTCGTGGGTTCCATCTGAAAACAAAGATGTTTCAACGGAGTAAAATGACAATGTGGGTACTATTCAAAATACTATCCTACAGAATAACTATGGCTTATCCAACTTTGGGGTGAACGTGGTAACAGGATCCTAATGTTAGAGTTAGTAAATTTGTTTATCCCGAGTAGGAGAGAGTTCAGAGCCCCAGAGTAAAGGTCGAGAAGTAAAAGATCCTAATACCACCCAATGGTGACGTGGGCCCGTAAGGCACACAACCATGTTAGTAAAAGTTTTGTAGTGACTAGACTCGACTTCGGCCAAGCAGTGTGGAAGAGGGATTCCTACAGGCAGTCGGCTTTGATACCAACTTGTGACGCCCTGGATTCAATCGTACACTAATCATGCACGCAAACGTGTATGATCAAGATCGGGGACTCACGAGAAGATATCACAACACAACTCTAAAAGTAAAATAAGTCATACAAGCATCATATTACAAGCCAGGGGCCTCGAGGGCTCGAATACAAGTGCTCGACATAAACGAGTCAGCGGAAGCAACAATATCTGAGTACAGACATAAGTTAAACAAGTTGCCATAAGATGGCTAGCACAAACTGGGATACAGATCGAAAGAGGCGCATGCCTCCTGCCTGGGATCCTTCTAACTACTCTTGGTCGTTGTCAGCGGCCTGCACGTAGTAGTAGGCACCTCCAGTGTAGTAGGAGTCGTCGTCGATGGTGGCGTCTGGATCCTGGGCTCCAACGTCTGGTTGCGGCATCCGGGAAGAAGAGGGAAAAGGGGGGAAAGAGGGAGCAAAGCAACCGTGAGTACTCATCCAAAGTACTCGCAAGCAAGAATCTACACTACATATGCATGGGTATATGTGTAAAGAGGCAATATCGGTGGACTGAACTGCAGAATGCTAGAATAAGAGGGGGATAGCTAGTCCTATCGAAGACTACGCTTCTGGCAGCCTCCGTCTTACAGCATGTAGAAGAGAGTAGATTGAAGTCCTCCAAGTAGCATCGCATAGCATAATCCTACCCGACGATCCTCCCCTCGTCGCCCTGTTGGAAAGCAATCACCGGGTTGTCTCTCGAACTTGTCTGGGTGTGTTTTATTAAGTATCAAGTTCTAGTTGTCATAAGGTCAAGGTACAACTCCGGGTCGTCCTTTTACCGAGGGACACGGCTATTTGAATAGATAAACTTCCTTGCATGGGTGCACCACATAACCCAACACGCTCGATTCCATTTGGCCGGACACACTTTCCTGGGTCATGCCCGGCCTCGGAAGATCAACACATCGCAGCCCCACCTAGGCACAACAGAGAGGTCAACATGCCGGTCTAAATCCTATGCATGCAGGGGTCTGGGCCCATCGCCCATTGCACACCTGCATGTTGCGTGGGCGGCCGGAAGCAGACCTAGCCCCCTTAATACAAGAGCAGGCTTACAGTCTAATCTGGCGCACGCCACTCAGTCGCTGACGTCACGAAGGCTTCGGCTGATACCACGATGTCGAGTGCCCATAACTATTCCCTTGTAGTTGGTTAGTGCGTATAGGCCAGTGGCCAGACTCAGATCAAATACCAAGATCTCGTTAGGCGTGTTATTATGAAGCAACCGCGCACGTCGACCAGGGCCAGGCCCACCTCTCGCCTAGGTGGTCTCAACCTGCCCTGTCGCTCCGCCACGAAGATCCACACAGAGGGACGTCGGGACAAAGGTCCTTTTAGCCCCCAATCTGTGAATCACTCGCGGGTACTCAACGAGCCGACCCGACTTTAATCACCATCTATATAGTATGTATATATGTATAATATATACCCGTGATCACCTCCTGAGTGATCACGGCCCGATAGTATAGCAAGGCAGACTGACAAGTATGTAGGGCCAATGATGATAAACTAGCATCCTATACTAAGCATTTAGGATTGTGGGTAAGGTATCAATGACTGTAGCAACAATGATAGGCTATGCAACAGAATAGGAGTAACCAAACAGTATCATGCTACACAACTCTAATGCAAGCAGTAGAGAGAAGAATATGCGATATCTGGTGATCGAAGGGGGGGCTTGCCTGGTTGCTCTGGCAAGAAGGAGGGGTCGTCAACTCCGTACTCGAACTGGGCAGCAACAACGTCGGTCTCGTAGTTTACCGGAGAGAAGAGGGGGAAGAAACAGTAAATACAATGCAAACATAAGCATGACGATGCATGATATGACAATGAGCGGTGTTAGGTGTGCCCTAACGTGGTGGTAGGTGATACCGACGGAAGGGGGAAACATCCGGGAAAGTATCCCCAGTGTTTCGCGTTTTCGCACAGGTGAACCGGAGGGGGAAAGTTGCATGTTCGCTATGCTAGGGATGTGTGGCGGACGAACGGGTTGCGCATCCGGATTCTTCTCGTCGTTCTGAGCAACTTTCATGTACAAAGTTTTTCCATTTGAGCTACGGTTTATTTTCTATGTTTTTCTAAAGTTTTAATCATTTTTAGAATTTATTTAATTATTTAATTCTAACATTATCCAAAATAGTGTCTGCTGATGTCAGCATGACACAATGCTGAGATCATCAGTCAACAGTGCGGTTGACTGGGTCAAATCTGACATGTGGGTCCAGTGGGACCCACCTGTCATTGAGACAGAGGTGAAATAGGATTTGTTTCTAAACTAAAAAGAATTAACTAAGTGTGGGCCCCATTAGTCAGTGACTAATTGGCCCAGATTAATTAGATTAACTAATTTAATTAGCTTAAAGGGTGGGGGCCACTGGTCAGCTGTTGGGACCAGCCCAGTCAGCAAGTTGACCACGGTCAACAGGTCAAAGGGGGCCCTGGGCCCACCAGTCAGTGGCCCAGGCAGTGCCACGTGGACGCCACGTCGGACACTGGCCGGAGACGCGCCGGAGCTGACTCCAGCAAGCCAAACGCGGTGGCGCGGCTTGGGAGGGGCGCGGATTTCACGCACAGGGGGTCTGCTGGGTTGTGGCCGGGCGTGTTCGACGCGGCTCGGCGTCGCGCGTCGAGCGGTGGTGGTCTCGCGGGCTGCGGTGGCCGGAGATGAGCAGCACGACATCACCGGCGATGGGGCGTTACGGGCGAGCAACGGCAACAGCGATGCGGCGCACTATTGGGCAAACAGAAGGGCGGGAGAGGCCCACATGCGCGCGCGAGCACAACGGCCCGAGCCCGGGACCAAAGGGTCACCGAACGGCTGCCGGCGACGAGCGCGGGCAGCGACGCGTACGGGAGCTCGAGAAGATCAGAGCTACGGCGAGTTATCAAACAAACGAAGAGGCTAGGGAGGATCTACGGGGCGCAGTGAGTGCAATCGGCACTGGCCCGTGACCATTTGGTCATCGGAGACTCGTCGGCGACGAGCTCCACGGTGCTGCGTCCGGGCGCGTTGGCGGCAGCTAGCTAGGGCGTGCGAGAGAGCAAACGGAGAGCAGGAGGGGTGGAGCTCACCGAGCGGCACACACGATGGCCCTTGGTGGGTTTAGTAGCAGTAGGGGATGACGAAGACGGCGGCGGTCACCGACGACGAAGAAGACGGAGACGAGCTCGATCCGCGTGATGCCGAGCCCGTCTTCTCTAGTGGCTCGGCTCAGGCGACGCAGCGAAGGGTGGCGAAGCTCCGCGACATCTCGCCGGGTCTCGGTGTCGTCGGAGAGCGCGTGATCGATGGTGGCGAGCGGCGGAGGCTAACGGGTGAGTGGGGTAACGAGGGGAGAGGGAGAGGCCGAGAGGGAGCGTGAAGTGAGTGGGAGAAGGGATCGAGGAGGTGGGGGTGCTGGCGATCTTATCCCCTCGGTGGGGTCGGCGAGGTGGTGCGACGGGAACACACCCCTGTTCCTCATGTTCATGGTGCGGTCGAGGGAACACGGCGCGGGGAAGGAGGCGACCAGGGAAACGGGGGGGAGTGGGCCAACCCGGCTGGGCCGGTTTGGCTGTTGGCTAGCTGGGCCAGTTGGCGCAGGGGGATTTGGGGGGTTTCTTTTCTCTTCTTCTTTTTTTCTTTTGTCTTGTGCTTTTGTATTTTCTTTTCTTTTATTTCTTTTCCTTTTCTGTTTTATTTAATTTAGGACATTTAAGTATTTTATAAAATTGTGTCTTCTACACCATAATTACCTATGCCATATTTGGTATTGTCCGAACATTTTTGTTTCAACTTTTGAAAACTTTGGGTGTTTGTCACTAATTCATTTTTGAATTTGAAATGTTTTGAACTAACACTTGATTAGCAACAGTAACAGAGATGACATGGCATCATTAGGAGAGTTTTACTATAGCCTAATTATCCAGGCATTACAGTTCTCCTCCACTACAAGAAATATCGTCCCTAGATTTAGGAGGTAGAAGGAAACAGTGTGGGGTATTCTTCGCGCAGACGATACTCACGTTCCCAAGTGGCTTCATCTTCAGAATGGTGCGACCACTGGACCTTGAGGAACTTGATCGCCTTCTGACGTGTGCGGCGTTCAGCTTGGTCAAGAATGCGAACCGGATGCTCATTATAGGAGAGGTCCTGTTGCAATTCGAGCACTTCATGATCCACTCCTCGGATTGGGTACTTGAAGCAACGACGGAGTTGTGACACGTGGAACACATCGTGGACCTGAGAAAGGTTCGACGGAAGCTCTAGTTGGTATGCCACTTTTCCACGCCTTTTGAGAATAGTGAATGGACCAATATAGCGAGGAGCTAGCTTGCCCTTGATCCCGAAGCGGTGAGCACCCTTCATTGGTGTGACTTGAAGATAAGACTTTTCGCCAGGTTGATAGACCATGTACTTATGATGACGGTCATACTGACTCTTCTGACGCGACTGAGCAATCTTAAGATTCTCACGAATAATGCAGACTTGTTCTTCGGCATGTTGGATAATATCCGCGGACCGAAGAGTGGATGTTCCCCAGTTTCTGACTAGTTAAGAGGGGTTCGGCACTTTCGTCCATATAACACTTCGAAGGGGGCCATCTTCACACTAGCTTGATAGCTATTATTATAAGTGAACTCAGCAAACGGGAGAGATTCCTCCCATTTCTTGCCGAAGGAAATAACACAAGCTCGAAGCATGTCTTCAAGAACTTGGTTGACACGTTCAACTTGCCCTTGCGATTGAGGATGAAAGGCAGTGCTGAAAGACAGATGAGTCCCCATAGCTTCTTGGAAACTTGCCCAGAATCTTGAAGTGAATAAACTGCCTCGGTCTGAACTGATTACCAATGGAATACCGTGAAGCGAGACAATTCTGGACATGTAGAGGGTTGCCAGCTGACTAGCAGTGATTGTTTCTTTGACAGCCAGAAAATGTGCAACTTTAGAAAGCCGGTCAATGACTACTAGAATAGCATCATTACCTTTCTGCGATTTGGGGAATCCAGTGATGAAGTCCATTTCAACATGGTCCCATTTCCATTCAGGAATAGAGATAGGTTGCAGAGTTCCAGCAGGCCTTTGATGTTCTG
Organism: Triticum aestivum; assembly: GCF_018294505.1. Lineage (NCBI taxonomy): Eukaryota > Viridiplantae > Streptophyta > Magnoliopsida > Poales > Poaceae > Triticum > Triticum aestivum. Next base: position 24,236,893 of record NC_057804.1, on the reverse strand, counting down.
CTTTGATACGACGGCAAACGTCACATTCAGCAACATAACAAGCAATGTCTTGCTTCATATTAGACCACCAGAATCTCTGACGAATGTCTTGGTACATCTTGGTGCTACCGGGATGAATAGACAAAGGCATATCATGAGCTTCTTTCATAACCCTTGGAGTCAGGTTCAGGTTTTCACTCGCACATGGCACCACTAGGCGGCCTTTGATGTACAAGGTACCATCATCGGCAATAGTGAAGAATGAGGGCTTTCCTTCTGAGAGATAGCGTTTAATATTCTCGACTTCAGAGTCATAATGTTGAATAGTCTTGATATCACCCACGAGATCTGGCTCGATAGCGAGGGTATTTAGAGAACCCTGAGGAACAACACGAAGATTCGTCTTTTGAAACTCTGGGGGAGGGGGAGCGAGTGCACCAGGAGGAACAATATGGAGGTTCAGCTTTCTGAATTCTTCAACAAGCGAGGGCTGAACTTTGTGAACCTAGAGGTGGTTGCAATATGATTTGTGGCTCAAGGCATCAGCCATTACATTAGCCTTGCCTGGGGTATACAAAATACCCAAGTTAAAATGTGCAACAGTCTCCATCCATCTCTACTTACGGAGGTTCAGGTCTGGCTGAGTAAATAGATACTTCAGACTTTGGTGGTCGGTGAAGATCTCGCAACGATTACCGAAAAGGTAATGTCGCCACTGTTTCAGTGCGTGTATAACAACAGCAAGCTCGAGGTTGTGAACTGGATAGTTCTCTTCGTGAGGGCGCAGTTGCCGAGAGGCATAAGCAATCACCTTACGTTCCTGCATTAGGACAACGCCTAGGCCTTGACGTGAAGCATCACAATAGATGACGAAGTCCTTCTCAATATCTGGAGGAGCAAGCACTGGGGCAGAAGTCAACTTGTCTTTGAGCGCCTGGAAACTTTCCTGACACTTTTCTATCCACTCAAACTTGACGCCCTTATGAAGCAGGTTAGTCAAAGGTCTAGCGATCTTGGAGAAGTTCTTGACGAATCGACGGCAATAGCTGGCGAGTCTGAGAAAACTTCTGACTTGCTTGACATTCTTCGGAGGAGTCCAATCAAGAATAGCCTGAACTCGCTCGGGGTTGACGGCAATACCATCCTTGGAGATGACATGCCCAAGATAGGTTACTTCGGGAAGCCAGAATTCACACTTGGAGAACTTGGCATAGAGTTGATGCTCTCTAAGCTTTTCCAAAACAAGACGAAGATGTTCAGCATGTTCTTCTTCATTCTTGGAATATACAAGGATATCATCCATATAAACCACGACAAACTTGTCGAGGTATTCCATAAAGATATAGTTCATCAGACGAGAGAAGGTGGCTGGAGCATTGCTTAATCCAAAAGACATGACGGCGTACTCGTATGAACCATAGCGAGTCACAAATGCGGTCTTTGGGATATCCTCTTTGCGAACACGGATCTGGTGGTAACCCAACCTCAATTCGAGTTTGGAGAACACTGACGAACCAGCCAGTTGATCATATAGGTCATTGATCCGAGGAAGAGGATACTAGTTCTGAATGGTAGCTTGGTTAATAGGACGGTAGTCTTGGACTCATCGGTTTGTCCCATCCTTCTTCTTAACAAAGAGAGAAGGTGCTCCCCATGGAGAGCAACTTGGGCGAATGAAACCTTTGTGAAGAGATTTGTCGATTTCCTCCTTCAGCTCAGTGAGTTCATGCGGCGGCATCTTGTAGGGTCGTTTGGCTATAGGAGTGGTGCTTGGTTTCAAGTCGATGATGTGAAAGTGCGTTATATCGACTAGAGGGGGGTGAATAGGCAATTTTATGAATTCTTCATTGAGGAATTTGCTAATGAGGAAATTCCTAAATGAAGAACTACTTGCAGCAGAATAAGTACTCAGAAAGGAACATAACAAAACACAAGCATAGTCATCATGATGAAATGAAGACAAGCATAGAGTACAAAAAGCGTAAACATAGGATAATACAAGGAAGAAGACAGACAGACTGAAGAAATAGAACTGAGGAAATTGAGAAAGTCTTCAGTCAATGTCTTCAAACAGACATGAACAGGCACATAACAACATATATGAGGAAATGAAAGATTTGAGGAGATAGAACCAGTAAGCTCGGTGAAGACAATGATTTGGTAGACCAGTTCCAACTACTATCTCAGTTGTACATCTGGTTGGAGCAGTTGAGTATTTAAACTCGAGGACACCCAGTCCCGGACACACAGTCCTCACCGTATTCTCCTTGAGCTAAGGTCACACAGACCTCGCCCAATCACTCGTGGTAAGTCTTCAGGTGACTTCCGAACCTTCGCAAACTCGGTCACTCGGCGATCCACAATTCCTCTTGGATACTCTAGACCTTGATGCCTAACCGTCTGGAAGATGCACAGTCTTCAAAGGAAACAAGCATCGGATCCACGCAGGATCAATCTCTTCAGTGATGCTCAATCACTTTGGGGTTTTGTAGGTTTGGGTTTGGGATTTCCTCACTTGATGATTTTCACTCAAAGTCCTCGGAGGATGGGTTGCTCTCAAATGACAAGTGTCAGTTTCTCTCGGAGCAGCCAACCAACTAGTGGTTGTAGGAGGCGGCTATTTATAGCCGGGGAGCAGCCCGACATGATAAGACATAAATGCCCTTGTCTGATATGACCGTTAGGTGGGTAGGTATTTTGGGACAGCTAGCGCGTAGCACAACAACGGTCTGAATATTTGAGGTTCGAATTCCTCAGGGCTATCATGTTCCTCACTTTGTAGGCAATCCGCACTGGCGAATTCCTAACTCTTCAGTCAGAACAAATTCCTCAGAGACCAGAAGAACTTCGTCTCTGTCACTGAAGAATATGATTGAACTATGCGAGATTTCCAATGGCTTCACTCTAAAGGATTGGTAGGTGTAGGATTTTGAGTTGAGCATCACATGGAAATTTTTCCTTAGTATTTCCTCGACCCCCTTTAACAGTACGGTGTTTCCTATGACTCAAGAAAGAGAAAATGAAACTACGAAAACAAAAGTCTTCACGCTTCATGTTCCTCGCATGATTGCCTAGTCTTCAAGGTCACACCAATTTCTTCACTTTCAAAGTCTTCAGGAATCCAAAGTCTTCAGTCGAAGAACTTCATTTTTAGGGGTCGACATTCTCTGTAAATATCAAACTCCTCATAGACTTATAGACCTATGTACACTCACAAACGCATCAGCCCCTTAACCTATAAGTCTTCAATACACCAAAATCACTAAGGGGCACTAGATGCACTTACAATCTCCCCTTTTTGGTGATTGATGACAATATAGGTTAAGTTTTCAACGGGGATAAACATGTGAAGTGTAAATATTGATATTGAGGAATTTGATTGCAAGATATAGAAGAACTCCCCCTGAAGATGTGCATAGTGAGGAATTTGCTTTTGAAGCATTGCACACTTGAAGAGTATAATCATGGAGATCTCCCCCTATATCTTGTATTTCATACACGCATTTGATATATAATATGAAGAATTTGAAATGCATGATGAAATATGGTGACTGATGTAATTCAGCATGCATGCATTAACATTAAAGAGGAATAAGCATGCAGAAGAACACAGCAAAAGTATCAAGTCACCATAGAGTTTAAGATTACAACTCAATCCAGCAAAGTCATCAGAAGAACGGGAGTTGTAACTTAGCAAAAAAACGCCCATATAAGATAGACCCGCTTGAAGACTAACTCAAATTTCTCCCCCTTTGTCATCGAACGACCAAAAGGGTTGAAAGTGAGGACTAATGCCCTTGAAGAATATCATGCTGATGGAGGAGCGCCAGTGTTGTCAGGGTCTTGAGTCGTTGTAGGGCCTGCTGCAGTGTCGTCCAAGTCTTCATGCTCGTCCGTGGCGCGTGATGAAGAATATGAGCTGGCCACCAAGGAAGGAACCTTGACTTTCTTGAATCTCTTCGGTGGAGGTGCAGACCAGTCAAAGTCTTCCTTGAAGCCCATTTGCTTTAGATCTTCTTCGCCATATAGATGTGACAGAATAGCCCAGGTGTGATCAAACACTTCATGGAGGTAGTAGTGGTTTTTCTTCACTGCATTATGTGTAGAAGTCATGTTGTGAAGAATAGAACCAAACTGACGCTTAACCCACTTGTGGTTTCGATCCACCTTCTGGTGAAGACTTATAAGTAGTTCACGGTCAGTCATCACACGAGGAGCAGTAGCTTGAGGACTTGACTTTGGAGCATTGGCAGTAGAATCATGTGTGGCAGAGTCATCATTGGTGGAGTAAGATGCAGCTTTGCGGAACTGACCATCCAATGGACGAATGCCTTCATCGATCACGGCTGGTGACTTGCCCTTCTCATTGGATGAGGAAATTGTCTGCTTGAGGACTTCAATAGGGGCAAGTAGCTGAGGTGATTCTGAAAATCAGCCTTGTAGTTGAGTGAAGACCTTGTTCTGAGGAATCTCATGATCCACGGCGCATAAGGCTTCATCTCAAACGGTGAAAGTGCAACATTCGCCAGAGTCCTCATGAAGAAATCATGGTAATTGATAGGGATACCATGCATGATGTTGAAGAGCATATTCTTCATCATCCCCACAATTTCTTCATCTGATGAATCATGGCCTTTGATAGGACCCATGGTCTTCATCAGAATGCGGTAGATGGCTCTGGGCACATAGAGCAAACCCTTCATAAGGAATTTGGTCCTTTGGGCTTGTTCAGGCTTCAGCGGCTTCATGAGCACTTGCATATAGTGGTCAGTGAGTTCAGGTTCATCATACAGACAGCGAGCGCCTTCTGGTGGAGGACTGATTGGAAAGACACGAAGCAATTTAGAGGCCGGTGCCTTGTAATGAGTGTTTTCGGTCATCCAGTCCAACACCCACGAGTTGACGTCAGCAGCATCGCCTGTGATATGCAAAGTTGCGTAGAACTGAAGAATGAGCTCTTCATTCCAATCAACTATGTCAGAGCAGAAATTGAGCAAGCCTGCATCGTGAAGCATACTGAGAATTGGCGTGAAGCAAGGCATAGATTCCATGTCCACGTGAGGAATGTGCTCATGATCGAAGACTTTGTCCTTGTCAAAGAGAACTGAGGAATAGAAGTTGGCCTGGCTGGCAGTCCAGAAGTGCTTCCTTCTAAGACGAGCATTGTCATATGGGTTAAAATCAGTGAAGAACACACGCTCGCCGAAGAAATCATCAGCCTTGAATTTTGGCTTCTTGGAGAAGGGATTCTTTGGCTTGGGTTGAGGGGTGTCAGTGATCTGCAGTACCACCTCAGGAATCACAATCTCAGGTTCCTCATGCTGAGGAATTTCAGTTTCTTCTGCAGCTACAGCCTGGGTCATCACTTCTTCATTCACATTTTCTTCAGCACTAGTGGCTGGAATTTCTTCATGAACACTTGGGGTTGCATGAGGTTCATCAGATTCCACTTGTACTTCAGTAGGGACTGGGGACTGAGGAACATCTTGGAGAGGAGTGAACAACAGAGAATTGGGATGCTGACTTTCCCAGAAATCATCATTCAGAACGGGTGTGGTACATCCGATGTCCACATCCTCATCTTCCATTTCTTCAACACCTGCCTCTTCAGCAGTAAACTGAGGCATAGGTGAGGAAATGACTAGGGTTGAAGGGATCTTATCCACTTCAATTTCTTCGTCCAACTGCTCTGTCGAAGCAACAGAAGGAGTTTCTTCATCGGATTCCTCGGGAATCTCATAGTCTTCACCAAAAGGAACAAGGTCCTTTGATGGCATTGATGAGACTGGAATGACATCAATTGGATTGTCAATTGAACTGATTAGAGTCTTCATCTTCTTCGGAGCTGAAGAATTTGAAGAAGTTGATGCCTTTCTTTTCTTCACAGCTGCACGTTCTGCAGCCTTGGTCTTCTTCGCATCTGATGTAGATGGTAGGCTTGGAGTTGGTGTAGGCGCAGGAGGTGCAGAGTACTTTGGTTCATTTACCTCAGGCACAACTGATGCATTTGTCTTGATTTGTTCACTTTCCTCAGGTGCATCACTAGTGGATGCCCTGGCAATATCTTCAGCGGCTGGAATGGAGTCATCAGCCCTGGTACTCTCAGTTTATTCAGCATCTTGAATGTCATCAGCGGTGCTGGCAAGTTCTTCAGTAGGCTGAGCAGATGCCTCAGCCTGAGTAACTTCAACGTGCACAGGTGGAGCAGCACTTGAAGTGAATTTCTTCGTCAGATTGACGAAACGCACCTTGGCGCCCTTCCAATCAGCATAGTACCGATTGAAATCATCACTCAATTGCTTGATTTCAGCTTGTACAACAATGATGTTCAGGAGTAAGTGTGAGGACATTGTCCTTGAGGTAGCGTTGTTTCTTGTACTACGCTTTTCTTCAGCCTTCATCCTTCTTCATATTTCCACTTCTCTTCCTAATGAAGTGAGTCAGCACATGACTTTGACCAGGAGTGAGGTTCATCTCCGGCAAAGGTGTAGTGGGATCCTTGTGCCATAAGTCAATGAAATCAAGGATCAACTTGGGATCCAGAATTAGTGGCACATTGCTGCCTTTGGCTCTAGCGTCCTTGGCTTGCCTATCCCTAACGATTTCAGCAAGTTCTTCATCATCAGCCTCATCATCATCAGAGGGGATTTGGAAGGCAACCTGCTTCTTGTGAGGACTTGGGCGAAGGCCTTGTCCAGCAGTGGCCTTTTTCTTCAGCAGAGATGGACCGGCTGAGGAACTTGGTGCAGCAGTGGAGCTAGCAGATGCTCCTGAGGCAATAGAGATGTCGTTTGTCCTTTGACACGTGGCAAGATGCACAGGTGCCGAAGGTTTGGTCGGAGCAGCTGAAGACTTTGTCGGAGGAACTGCGGACTTTGGAGGAGGAGGAGCAGACTGGGGAATTTTCCATTAGGGCTTTGAAGATACTGGCCTTGAGGGCATTTCTGAGGAGCTTGGCTGTGAGGGCATTGAAGGAGAAGCACTGGACTTATGGGCAGGCTTCTTTGGCATAGCCTTCCTGGGCCTACTACCAGAGGCCTCAACAGCGTTAGCAGCAGCAGAATCTTCATTGAATTTCCTCACTGCTTCCTTTGCTTGCTTGGCCAGTTTGGCCTGGCGCCTAGCCCATTCAGAAGCATAGTCCTCACCGCGCTTGAGGCTGGTGGGATCTGCCAGTTGGCCAGGTCCCAATGGAGGTCTTGAGCATGGAGGGTTGAGCGCGAATTTATTCATGTACTTGGGAGTAGCATACATGTACTCCCTCCATTCTCGTGCCCATCTCCTCTCAATCCGTTGTATGTGCACCTTGCGCCGATTCTTGTCCTCCTTGCCAAACTTGGCCTCATCAGGAGTGCAGTATCCAGCATAAATGTCCTCAGGGATTTTGAACACTGTATTGACCTCAGGCCTTTTTCCTCTCTTTTGTGGCTTCTTGCCATCAGCCATTTTCTTCAGCTGAGGATGAACAACTGAAGTTTCTGAAGAGGTATGCAACTTTTCTTCGAGGAACACTGCAAATGAGTTAAGTTGATGAGAACCTAGTGGTTCAGCAGCGGACATTTGTACCTATGAACAGAGTATAGTTGCAAGGAATTTGGAGAGGCCATATGCATTCTCAGAAGATTTTCAAAAAGAATAGGTTTGAGGAATTTGACCGATGAGTCTTGAAGAATTTCACTAAGCGTTCTTTATCTTAGGTTCCAGAGTTGTACAGATTTGAAAATCCACACAGTTGAGGAATCTTGAAGAAAATCATTGCTTAGAGAAACGAATCAAGAACAGATAACATGTGAGGTGTTTAGTGTATGAAGATTTGAAGAATAAACACCTTTGAAGATTTTTAAGAAAACACATGAATCAAAGCGGGCAATAAAAGTAACTTTTAATTACCCGAAGTGAAGAACACGACGAACTGGGAAGTGTTGAGGTGAAGTTCGTCCGTTCAGATCTTCCACGCCCTAACTTGGCAGAGGAAGACGACTACGGCGGCGGCGGAGTGAAGAAATCCGCAACTGGCGCGAGTACGATGGCGACGAGGTCGAGGCAGTGAAGCTCTTCCTCACCGGCGACGATGAAGTAGCAGCGGCGCTAGGGTTTGGGAAGCTCGAGTGGGAGAGAGGTCGAGCGGAGTAAAAGTGAAGTGAGGAAGAGGCAGGGGTATTTATAGCGGCAGTGAAAAACTGTGCGCCCGAAGATTTCGGACGAACGTGCCCCTGGCCCTTCTCATTCACATGACATGTGTCACCCACGTACTGTGAGGTGGCGATCTTGTTGGATCGTGGGTGAATAGATAAGTATATTATCGTGAGAAGCGGAACAGTTTGAGCGGCAAAGCCGAAAATTCAGATAAGATAAGTTTTAAGTTTTCTTTCGCAATTTCTTCAGCTGTCAAGGACACAATGAAGATTTTGAACGAGTTTCAAATCAGAACACACATGAAGAATTTGTGAAAAGATTAGATTGAGTTTAGCATAGAGGGGGAAGGGTCCGATCACATTCACTTAGCGGAAAAAGTCAACTTGAAGAATTAGCAATAAGTGAATGTTGTAGAGGACATAAATTCATATATATATATATATATATATATATATATTCAAATGAAGACAAATGACGGAAATAATGAAGACATTGCAAGTTGAAGAATTTGAAAAACTGAGGAAAAACTCGAATTGAAGATTTTCAACTTTTGTGGTGGCGTAACCCATCGTATAAGAAAGTTGGCTTCAGACACCATGTACAATTGTCGTAGGGCTCTGAGAGTCAATTTCTTCGTTAATTTATTCACACTTAGAGGGTTAGTCTTCATTGATTGAAGAAAAATGTTACTTCGTGTGTTGCGCATCTAAGTCATCAAGTCAGCATAAGTGTTAGGATGAGTGTCCATTTCAGAGAACATTCGAAGATTCTAGGATATTTAGCTCACACCGCAACTTGCTAAATCTCTTCTCATCCAAGGGCTTAGTGAAGATATCGGCCAGCTGATCTTCAGTACTTGCATGGCAGATGGAGATATTGCCCTTCAACACATGATCATGAAGAAAATGATGATGAATCTGGATGTGCTTTGTCTTCGAGTGCTGAACTGGGTTGCGAGAAATCTTGATAGCGCTCTCATTGTCGCAGTAGAGAGGCACATTCTTCATGTTGATGCCATAGTCCTTGAGTGTTTGCTTCATCCATAGTAATTGAGCACAGCACGATCCAGCAGCAATGTACTCAGCTTCTGCAGTGGAGAGAGATATGCAGTTCTGTTTCTTCGAGGACCAACAGACCAAAGATCGTCCGAGGAAATGTCATGTGCCTGATGTTGACTTGCAGTCCACGCGATCGCCAGCATAGTCAGAGTCTAAATATCCAATGAGATCAAATGAAGAGCCCTTGGGATACCATAATCCAAGTGTTGGTGTGTGAGCTAGATATCGAAGAATATGCTTCACAGCCTTATGGTGTGATTCCTTCGGTGTAGCTTGAAATCGGGCACACATGCAAACACTAAGCATAATATCTGGCCTAGATGCACATAGGTACAATAAAGAGCCAATCATGGAGCGGTATACCTTTTGATCGAAGTCTCGACCATTTTCATCGGTGCATAGATGGCCATTTGTGGGCATTGGAATTCTGACCCCTTTGCAATCTTGCATGCCGAATTTCCTCAATACATCTTTGAGGTATTTCTCCTGAGATATGAATATGCCATTGCGCTGTTGACGAATTTGAAGACCTAAAAAGAATTTCAATTCTCCCATCATAGACATTTGATATTCTTCACTCATCATATAGGCAAATTCATCACTATAACATTGGTCAGTACAGCCAAAGATAATATCATCAACATAGATTTGGCACACAAACAGTTCATCATCATAAGATTTTGTGAAAAGAGTTGGGTCAAGAGAAACGGGTTTGAAGCCTTTCTTCATGAAGAATTCCTTCAAAGTGTCATACCACGCCCGAGGGGCTTGCTTGAGGCCATATAGGGCCTTGTTGAGTCTGAAGACTTTGTTGGGATTCTTTGGATCTTCAAAACCTGGGGGTTGAGTAACATATACTTCTTCCTCAAGCTTACCATTGAGGAATGCACTTTTCACATCCATTTGATATAAGGTGATATTATGATGGTTAGCGTAAGCAAGTAATATGCGAATAGCCTCAAATCTAGCAATAGGTGCAAAAGTTTCATCGAAATCAATTCCTTCAACCTGTGTGTAGCCTTGAGCTACAGGTCGTGCCTTATTCATCACCACAAGGCCATTTTCATCTTGCTTGTTGCGGTAGATCCACTTTGTGCCAATGATGTTGTGCTTGCGAGGGTCTAGACATTTAACCAGTTCCCAGACGTTGTTGAGATCGAATTGATGCAATTCTTCTTGCATAGCTTGAATCCACTCAGGCTCCAGAAATGCTTCATCTACCTTAGTGGGCTCTGAGATACAGACAAAAGCAAAGTGCCCACAAAAGTTAGATAAATGTGAAGATTTTGAGCGAGTGAGAGGACCTGGTGCTTCAATGTCATCAATGATCTTCTCAATTTGCACTTCTTTAGCAATGTGAGGATGAGTGGGTTGTCTTCGAGGAATTTGATCAGCATTCCCTTCAGGAGCATTTTCATCAGCACCATTTTCTTCCGGTGCGCCAGCTCGGCGATCATCACGATCAAGAATGAATTCTTCAGCAGATTCTTCGGTAGGAATGACATCCTCAGTAGCCTTGATATTGATAGAATCCTCAGGTGCTGGTTCATCTATCACAGAAGGTAGGTGCTCTCTTTGTGAACCATTAGTTTCATCGAACCACACATCTACAGTTTCAACAACTTTGTGAAGAACGCCGTTGAAGACTCTGTAGGTGTGCGAGTCCTTTCCATAACCAAGCATAAAACCTTCATGTGCTTTCGGTGAGAATTTGGAAGTGTGATGAGGATCTCTAGTCCAACATTTAGCACCGAAAACTTTGAAATAACTCACATTGGGCTTTTTGTCATTGAGGAGTTCATACGCAGTTTTCTTAAAGAATTTGTGAAGATATACCTTGTTGATGACGTGGCACGCAGTATCAATTGCCTCAATCCAGAAGCGACGAGGCGTCTTGTATTCATCAAGCATAGTGCGAGCCATTTCAGCGAGGGTTCTGTTCTTGCACTCCACGACGCCATTCTGATGAGGAGTATAAGGAGCAGATAACTCATGAGTAATACCAAGTTCATCAAGATAGCCATCTAGACCGGAATTCTTGAACTCGGTCCCATTGTCAGTTTTGATGTGCTTGATCTTCACACCAAAGTTGGTTGAAGCCCTCAAGGAAAATCGTTTGAAGACATCCTGCACTTCATGTTTGTAAGTGACAATGTGCACCCATGTGTAACGAGAATAATCATCAACAATAACAAATCCATATTGAGATGCATCATTCAGAATTGCAGAATAGTGGTTAGGACCAAAGAGATCCATGTGAAGCAATTCAAATGGTCGAGTGGTAGTCATGACAGTCTTCGCTGGATGCTTGGCCTTTGTCATCTTTCCAACTTCACAAGCTCCACATAAGTGATCCTTGAGAAATTTGACATTCTCAATGCCAATGACATGCTTCTTCTTTGCAAGCGTGTGCAGATTCCTCATGCCAGCATGACCAAGTCGTCGATGCCATAGTCAGCCTTCTGAAGCTTTTGCAAGTAACCACATGGCTAGTTGTGGTCCTATAGAGAAATCAACAATATACAGATCTCCTCTCCTAAATCCTTCGAAGACTTTGGAATGGTCAGCTTCCATGATCACAACACAATGATATCTTGCAAAGACAACAACCATATCGAGATCACAAAGCATTGAGACAGACATGAGGTTGTATCCTAAGGACTCGACAAGCATGACATTGTCCATGTGACGATCCTTTGAGATCGCAACCTTACCTAGACCCAATACCTGACTTTTGCCTTTATCGGCAAAGATGATATGCTTCAGATGTGACGGTGATAAAGGAGCATCCATCAATAGATTCTTGTCACCCGTCATGTGATTTGTACATCCACTATCGAGGACCCACTCGTTTGCTTTGGGTTGATCATCCTGCAGATGAATTAGTGCAACTTACGAACTCATATACTTCATCAGTGAAGAATATGACATCAATATCATCAGATCAATTTCATCAAGCAATAGCATAGATAAATCAGTATGAGGACGTGAGAAATGAAAATTCATTTCTTCATGATTAGCCTGCGTCCTTTCAGGCATATTCAGGTCTCCAGCAAATTCTTCAGACGCTTTGAGCACGTCTGGAGACCTGACCGTGCATAAGAGATTAGTTCTTTTTCTTCACCACCCACATCTGAAGGGGTGGCAAAGAATTCATCACTCTGTGAGCACCATATGAGAAAGGTGGCATAGAAGCCAGTCCGCTTTGTTTCACATAAGAGGGGTTAGGGTAAGCATATGAGTAAGCAGAGAAATTCTTCGAGGATTTATGAACATAATGATTTGAAGAATAACGCTCATATTCATAGCCCTTAGCTCTACCCTACGAAACAGAAGGGTTAGCACGATGATGATCATATGAGGACTTTGATCCATTTGAGGAATTTGATCCACGTGAGGAATTTGGTCCACTTGAGGACTTGGATCCATATGAAGAATTTGGTTCATATGAAGAAGTTGATCTGGGGTTCCTATTCTTCACAGGTGGTGTCATGAGGACATTCACCTGAAGACTTTCAAGGCAACTTTTGGGAACCCAGATTTTCTTCATAGGGGAACCGTTCCTGCAGTTAGTCCCAACATATCTAGCAAATACTTCACCATTCTGATTTTTGAACAGTTTATAGTTGGAGTTAAATGACTCATCAGAAGAATGAGGAGATTCACATGTAAAGCCAGATAAATTGGATGGATCAACTGGAGGTCCCTTTGCAGCAACCCATGAGGTTTGGGGGTACTGCTCAGGTTTCCAATATGTTCCATCAGCATTGAGTTTCCTCTCAAAGGCAATACCCTCTTTCCTAGGGTTTCTGTTGAGGATCTGCTTTTTCAGCACATTGATACGTCTCCAACGTATCTATAATTTTTGATTGCTCCATGCTACTTTATCTACTGTTTTAGGCAATATTGGGCTTTATTATCCACTTTTATATTATTTTTGGGACTAACCTATTAACCGGAGGCCCAACCCAGATTTGATGTTTTATGCCTATTTCAGTGTTTCGAGGAAAAGGAATATCAGACGGAGTCAAAACGGAACAAAATCAACTAGAGAAGTTAATTTTGGAAGGAAACCCACCTGTTGGACTTGGAGCGCACGTCAGGGGAGACCCGGGCTGCCCACGAGGGTGGGGGCGCGCCCCCCTGCCTCGTGAGCACCCCGGAGGTCCACCGACATACCCCTTGCACCCATATATACCTACGTACCCTAAAACTTCCAAAACAGAAGATAGATCAGGAGTTCCACCACCGCAAGCCTCTGTAGCCACCAAAAACCAATCAGGACCCTGTTCCGGCACCCTGCCGAAAGGGGGTCCCATCACCGGAGGCCATCTTCATCATCCCGGCGCTATCCATGACGAGGAGGGAGTAGTTCACCCTCGGGGCTGAGGGTATGTACCAGTAGCTATGTGTTTGATCTCTCTCTCTCTCGTGTTCCCTCTATGGCACGATCTTGATGTATCCTGAGCTTTTCTATTGTAGTTGGATCTTATGATGTTTCTCCCCCTCTACTCTCTTGTGATGAATTGAGTTTCCCCTTTGAAGTTATCTTATCGGATTGAGTCTTTTATGAGAACACTTGATGTATGTCTTGCCGTGATTATCTGTGGTGACAATGGGATATCATGTGCCACTTGATGTATGTTTTGGTGATCAATTTGCGGGTTCGTGACATTGGGAACCTATGCATAGGGGTTGGCACACGTTCTTGACTCTCCGGTAGTAGCTTTGGGGCACTCTTTGAAGTACTTTTATGTTGGTTGGATGAATCTGAGATTGTGTGACGCATATCGTATAATCATGCCCATGGATACTTGAGGTGACAATGGAGTATCTAGGTGACATTAGGGTTTTGGTTGATTTGTGTCTTAAGGTGTTATTCTAGTACGAACTCTTTTATAGATTGATCCGAAAGAATAACTTTGAGGTGGTTTCGTACCCTACCATAATTTCTACGTTTGTTCTCCGCTATTAGTGGCTTTGGAGTGACTCTTTGTTGCATGTTGAGGGCTTGTTATATGATCTATCTATGTTATTATTGTTGAGAGAACTTGCACTAGTGAAAGTATGAACCCTAGGCCTTGTTTCCTATCATTGCAATACCGTTTACGCTCACTTTTACCGCTCGCTACCTTGCTGTTTTTATTATTTCAGATTACAAAAACCTATATCTACTATCTATTTTGCACTTGTATCACCATCTCTTCGCCGAACTAGTGCACCTATACAATTTACCATTGTATTGGGTGTGTTGGGGACACAAGAGACTCTTTGTTATTTGGTTGCAGGGTTGTTTGAGAGAGACCATCTTCATCCTACGCCTCCTACGGATTGATAAACCTTAGGTCATCCACTTGAGGGAAATTTGCTACTGTCCTACAAACCTATGCACTTGCAGGCCCAATAACGTCTACAAGAAGAAGGTTGTGTAGTAGACATCACACATCACAAAGAATCTGATGCCCTTTGAGGCTTTTGTACATGCCTGTCGTGTACAATTCCTTCAGCCCTGCATCATTAGTAGTACTAGCAATGTCCTCAGATGAGGAATTAGTGATAGCAGAGACAGGTGAAGAATTTGTAACATTTGAAGCATTTGAACATTCAGGTGAAGAATTAGCAGATTCAAGTTCTATGCACTTCAGACATGGAGGAACAAATTCTTCCTGAGTAGCGCTGATTTGTTGAGCAAGTAATGAATCGCGCTCCTTCTGAAGATCTTCATAACTCACTCTTAGCTTCTCAAGATCTTGCTTTCTTTGAAGAAATTCATAAGAAAGCTTCTCGTGATCATATAAGAGAGTGTTATGATGACTTTGAAGGTTGTTAAACTTAGACTGAAGTCTCTGAAGATTTTCAGTTAAGTCTTTAGTGCGGTCCATTTCATCACCCAACATATCATCACTTTTGTCTAGCATGTTTTGAAGTTTTTCAATAGCCTTTTGTTGTTTCACAACAATCTTAGCAAGTTTAGAGTAGCTGGGCCTAATATTTTCATCAGATTCATCCTCACTTGATTCAGAGGAGGGGTATTTAGTTACCTTGGCACCCTTTGCCATGAAGCAATAGGTGGGAGCGTAGTCATCATTGCCTTCATCAGCATTGTTGGTGTTGCCATTTTCTTTAGAGTTGAAGATAGACTTGCTGACAAATGCGGTAGCAAGAGCTAGACTTGCCACACCAGACTCAAACTCCTTGGATGCCTCCTCTTCCTCATGATCCTCAGATTCAGCCTCAGAATCCATTTCCTTGCCAATGAATGCCCGAGCCTTCTTGGAGCTGCTCTTCTTATGAGATGAAGACTTCGAGGATTTTGATGATGAAGACTTTGAAGATTTCTTCTTCTTCTTGGCATCATCAGAACTGTAATCCTTGTATTTCTTGTTCTTTAATTCCTTGTCCCACTGAGGACAATCTTGAATGTAGTGACCAGGTTTCTTGCATTTGTGGCACAACCTTTTCTTGTAGTCACTAGATGAGGAATCGTTGCTCCTTGAGGATTTTCCAAAGCGACCACGTCTTGAGAACTTCTGAAATTTCTTCACGAGCAATGCTAGTTCCTGGCTCAGTTCTTCAGGATCACCAAGGCTGCTGGTAGAGTCTTCTTCCTCGGACTCACAGAGCACGTGGTTTGCCATAGCTCGAACCATAGAGATCTCTCTTCTCAGCAAGCTGGAACTCATGAGTGTTTAGCCTCTCGAGGATATCAGCGGGATCAAGTGATTTGTAATCAGCACGCTCTTGAATCATCAGTGCCAGAGTGTCAAATGAAGAATCGAGTGATCTCAGCAATTTCTTCACCACCTCATGGTCGGTGATGTCAGTGGCGCCAAGCGCTTGAAGCTCATTTGAGATATCAGTGAGGCGATCGAAGGTTTGCTGAACATTTTCATTGTCAAGTCTTTTGAAGCGGTTGAAGAGATTGCGAAGAACGTCAACACGAGAGTCACGTTGAGTTGAGACTCCTTCGTTTACTTTGGAGAGCCTATCCCAGATAAGCTTAGCAATTTCCAAAGCACCCACTCTACCATACTGCCCTTTACTCAGATGGCCACATATGATATTCTTCGCTTAAGAGTCGAGTTGCTTGAATCTCTTCACATCAGCAGCATTCAGGGAAGGTGTGACTGAGGGAACACCATTTTCCACAACATACCAGAGATCATTGTCAATTGCCTCAAGATGCATTCGCATCTTATTCTTCCAGTAGGGGTAGTCTGTGCCATCGAAGGTAGGACACCCAGCAGACACCTTGATCATACATGTGGTCGACATAACTAGAACTCTAGGTGGTTAAACCAAAATCACACAGAACAAGGGAGTACCTTGCTCTAATACCAATTTAAAGTGCGTTATATCGACTAGAGGGGGGTGAATAGGCGATTTTTATGAATTCTTCACTGAGGAATTTGCTAGTGAGGAAATTCCTAAATGAAGAACTACTTGCAGCGGAATAAGTACTCAGAAAGGAACATAACAGAACACAAGCATAGTCATCATGATGAAATGAAGACAAGCACAGAGTACAGAAAGCGTAAACACATGATAATACAAGGAAGAAGACGGATAGACTGAAGAAATAGAACTGAGGAAATTGAGAAAGTCTTCAGTCAATGTCTTCAAACAGACATGAACAGGCACACAACAACATATATGAGGAAATGAAAGAGTTGAGGAGATAGAACCAGTAAGCTTGGTGAAGACAATGATTTGGTAGACCAGTTCCAACTGCTGCCTCAGTTGTACATCTGGTTGGAGCGGCTGAGTATTTAAACTCGAGGACACCCAGTCCCGGACACACAGTCCCCACCGTATTCTCCTTGAGCTAAGGTCACACAGACCTCGCCCAATCACTCGTGGTAAGTCTTCAGGTGACTTCCGAACCTTCACAAACTCGGTCACTCGGCGATCCACAATTCCTCTTGGATGCTCTAGACCTTGACACCTAACCGTCTGGAAGAAGCACAGTCTTCAAAGGAAACAAGCGTCGGATCCACACAGGATCAATCTCTTCAGTGATGCTCAATCACTTTGGGGTTTTGTAGGTTTGGGTTTGGGATTTCCTCACTTGATGATTTTCACTCAAAGTCCTCGGAGGATGTGTTGCTCTCAAATGACAAGTGTCAGTTTCTCTCGGAGCAGCCAACCAACTAGTGGTTGTAGGGGGCGGCTATTTATAGCCGGGGAGCAGCCCGACATGATAAGACATAAATGCCCTTGTCTGATATGACCGTTAAGTGGGTAGATATTTTGGGACAGCTGGCACGTAGCACAGCAACAGTCTGAATATTTGAGGTTCGAATTCCTCAGGGCTATCATGGTCCTCACTTTGTAGGCAATCCGCACTGGCGAATTCCTAACTCTTCAGTCAGAACAAATTCCTCAAAAACCAGAAGAACTTCGTCTCTGTCACTGAAGAATATGACTGAACTATGCGAGATTTCCAATGGCTTCACTCTAAAGGATTGGTAGGTGTAGGATTTTGAGTTGAGCATCACATGGAAATTTTTCCTTAGTATTTCCTCGACCCCCTTTAACAGTAAGGTGTTTCCTATGACTCAAGAAAGAGAAAATGAAACTACGAAAACAAAAGTCTTCACGCTTCATGTTCCTCGAATGATTGCCTAGTCTTCAAGGTCACACCAATTTCTTCACTTTCAAAGTCTTCAGAAATCCAAAGTCTTCAGTCAAAGAACTTCATTTTTAGGGGTCGACATTCTTTGTAAATATCAAACTCCTCATAGACTTATAGACCTGTGTACACTCACAAACGCATCAGTCCCTTAACCTATAAGTCTTCAATACACCAAAATCACTAAGGGGCACTAGATGCACTTACATGATGAATTTGACAGCTCTAGCAGGGGGAATCCCTGGAAGTTCTTCAGGAAAGACATCTTGGAATTCACGAACGACACAAATGTTTTCAATGCCCTCGAGGGGTGCAGCGTTCAATGCATTCAACGCATAAAGCCTTGCCTCAGCATTCTGAACCAGACGAGCATTGTAGCTAATTATTTCATCAGAAGGGTGCAGCAGATGGACGGTCTTAGTGGCACAAACTATAGAAGCAGTATGCACTTTCAACCAATCCATACCCAGAATGAGGTCGATGTTAGACGACATCAGGACAATGGGAGAGGCATAGAATTCCAATCTTTCGATTTCAACAGGGACGTCGTTGCAAATCATGGAGGTTCGACATTGGCCCGCGGTTTTTTTACCACTACTGGAGTGTTTATGACCTCACATTTAAGGTCATGCTTGTATGCAAAATCTTCTGACATGAATGAATGCGATGCTCCTGTATCAAATAAAACGGATGCTGGTACAGAATTTACGAGGAGTGTACCCATTACAGTAGCAGGCTGGTCTTGAGCTTCATTGAGATCAACGTGGTTGGCATGAACACGGCCATAAGACTTGGCATTGTTGTTGCGAGGCTGGTTGTTTCCACGGCTAGCTGCGGGAAGGGCCAGTTGATTCTGATTCTGATTGCAGTCCCTGGCATGATGACCTGGTTGACCACACTTGTAGCACAGACCATTATTGGGAGTGGGAACAGGAGCTTGGGGTGGTGGAGCTGGAAGCCTAGGCTGCCTAGATGGTGGAGGAGGCAGACGAGGTGCAGCATAGGTTTGCCTTGGGGCAGGTGCATTTGGACGGTACATGTTGTTCGGGATCCATATCTTATGCTTCTGCGAGGGCGGGCCCGAAGATGAGCCTGTGTCACGGTTGCGCCTATGAGAGCTCTGGTGTTCCTGCAGACCAGTTTCGACATTGATAGCCTTGTTCACCAAGGTAGCAAAATCATCAAAGTCATGCACTAGAAGTGTGAGCTTGATGTCAGCTTGTAGTCCATCGCGAAACTTCTCCTGTGTGCATGCATCAGTTGCAATGTGTTCTTCAGCATAGCGGGATAAGTCCAGAAACTCCCGCTGATAAGATTCCACAGTTTTTTTTGCCCTGGGTGAGGTTGTGGAACTCACGCTTCTTCCTGTCCATGATTCCTTGAGGAATGAAACGGGCACGAAAAGCAGCTTGGAAGTATGGCCAGGTGATGATTGTTCCTACTGGTAGAGTACGCCTGTGGCTATCCCACCATTGAGCTGCGGGTCCCTTCAGAAAGAAGGAAGCAAAGGTGACATAGTGGGCAGGGGCTACATCAGCAGACTCCATCTCATAGGTGATGTCACGGAGCCAGTCATCAGCATCCGGCGGCTGAGTTGAGCTGCGGTACACGGTTGGGTTGAGTCGCATGAAATCTTGCAGAGTCACTTGGGCTGGCTGCTGGTTCATATTGGGGCGAGGGAACTGAGCCATCATATTCTCCATGAACTGGCGATTCATCTCGAGCTGTTGGACCATACCAGCCATGTACTCAGGTGGTGGTGGGGCGTTGCCGCCATGACCACGACCACCTGGTCTAACCATCCTATTAATATATAACAGGGGGTAGTTCAGCATTGAGAAATTGCATAGACGAGAATCATTCATGATGAAACATGCATAATGAAAGGAGCACAGTAGGTACTACATAGTAGTCAGCATAACAAAAGGGGTCGGACATAGAGTTCAGTACACAGAGTACAGTAGATAGTCTAAGTCATCATAGGCGGCATGCAGGCTCGCGGCGAATGCATCTAATACTAATGAGCAAGACTACATCAGTCCCAGGAGGAACTGTGGAGGTAGTCGTAGCCTGACAACTAGTAGTGAGGCAACAGATAGTCCACGTCAGTGGCCTGGGGGCCGCGAATACTCTGGTGTAGAACCCGACGCTCAGGTGGCAGAAGAGGGCCAAGTGCGGGAGAGTAGCCTCCCACCTCTGTCCAACCGACACCGTGGGGCATCACGGTCCTGACTGGGTAGATTGAAGAACGCGGTAGCTGTCTAGATCGGACAAAGGGGTGCAACAATGCCAGAGCCCTGTAAAGGTGCTGACAAGTGGTGTACAACTCGTGCCGAAGAGCTTTGTTAGCTCGGTCCAGCCCATCAGCATGCAGAACCAGGCTCTGATGGTGGAAGGGCTCTTGGGTGACAGTGGAGTAGGCAACAGTGTAGTATCCCTCCGCACCAACGTCGGATGCGACAGCAATGTGCCTAAAAGGGGAAGTGTCCAACGCCCGATACTCTCCACGAAGACGTGTCAGAGCAGCATAGGCAGCATCGTGAACTTCCATCTCGATGGTCACTCCAACACCATGAGCGGTGTGCAACACAGTAGTGGAGTCATACTCCCGAGAGTAGAGGTGGAAGATGGCACGGTACTACTCCTGGTTAAAGTCCTGGTACTCCTCGTAGACGGTGTACTCAGGGTGCCAGCGATAACCCAAATAGGTCATCATCTCAGCTAGCACATCAGGTGATCCTGAGGCACCAATGGCCGTCGTGTGGCGCATGACCTGCCTCGTGGGTTCCATCTGAAAACAAAGATGTTTCAATGGAGTCAAATGACAATGTGGGTACTATTCAAAATACTATCCTACAGAATAACTATGGCTTATCCAACTTTGGGTTGAACGTGGTAATGGGATCCTAATGTTAGAGTTAGTAAATTTGTTTAACCTGAGTAGGAGAGAGTCCAGAGCCCCAGAGTAAAGGTCGAGGAGTAAAAGATCCTAATACCACACAATGGCGACGTGGGCCCGTAAGGCACACAGCCATGTTTGTAAAAGTTTTGTAGTGACTAGACTCGACTTCGGCCAAGGAGTGTGGAAGGGGGATTCCTACAGGCAGTCGGCTCTAATACCAACTTGTGACGCCCCCGATTCAATCATACACTAATCATGCACGCAAACGTGTACGATCAAGATCAGGGACTCACGGGAAGATATCACAACACAACTCTAAAAGTAAAATAAGTCATACAAGCATCATATTACAAGCCAGGGGCCTCGAGGGCTCGAATACAAGTGCTCGACATAAGTGAGTCAGCAGAATCAACAATATCTGAGTACAAACATAAGTTAAACAAGTTGCCATAAGATGGCTAGCACAAACTGGGATACAGAGCGAAAGAGGCGCATGCCTCCTGCCTGGGATCCTCCTAACTACTCCTGGTCGTCGTCAGCGGCCTGCACATAGTAGTAGGCACCTCAAGTGTAGTAGGAGTCGTCGTTGATGGTGGCGTCTGGATCCTGGGCTCCAACGTCTGGTTGCGGCATCCAGGAAGAAGAGGGAAAAGGGGGAAAGAGGGAGCAAAGCAACCGTGAGTACTCATCCAAAGTACTCGCAAGCAAGGATCTACACTACATATGCATGGGTATATGTGTAAAGAGGCAATATCAGTGGACTGAACTACAAAATGCCAAAATAAGAGGGGGATAGCTAGTCCTATCGAAGACTACGCTTCTGGCAGCCTCCGTCTTGCAGCATGTAGAAGAGAGTAGATTGAAGTCCTCCAAGTAGCATCGCATAGCATAATCCTACCCGGCGATCCTCCCCTCGTCACCCTGTGGGAAAGCGATCACCGGGTTATCTTTGGAACTTGTCTGGGTGTGTTTTATTAAGTATCCGGTTCTAGTTGTCATAAGGTCAAGGTACAACTCTGGGTCGTCCTTTTACCGAGGGACACGGCTATTCGAATAGATAAACTTCCCTGTAGGGGTGCACCACATAACCCAACACGCTCGATCCCATTTGGTCGGACACACTTTCCTGGGTCATGCCCGGCCTCGGAAGATCAACACGTCGCAACCCCACCTAGGCACAACAGAGAGGTCAGCACGTCGGTCGAAATCCTATGCACGCAGGGGTCTGGGCCCATCGCCCATTGCACACCTGCATGTTGTGTGGGCGGCCGGAAGCAGACCTAGCCCCCTTAATACACGAGCAGGCTTACAGTCTAATCTGGCGCGCACCGCTCAGTCGCTGACGTCCTGAAGGCTTCGGCTGATACCACGACGTCGAGTGCCCATAACTATTCCCTCGTAGTTGGTTAGTGCGTATAGGCCAGTGGCCAGACTCAGATCAAATACCAAGATCTCGTTAGGCGTGTTATTATGAAGCAACCGCGAACGTCGACCAGGGCCAGGCCCACCTCTCGCCTAGGTGGTCTCAACCTGCCCTGTCGCTCCGCCACGAAGATCCACACAGAGGGCCGTCGGGACAAAGGTCCTTTTAGCCCCCAATCTGTGAATCACTCACGGGTACTCAACGAGCCGACCCGACTTTAATCACCATCTATATAGTATGTATATATGTATAATATATACCCGTGATCACCTCCTGAGTGATCACGGCCCGATAGTATAGCAAGGCAGACCGACAAGTATGTAGGGCCAATGATGATAAACTAGCATCCTATACTAAGCATTTAGGATTGCGGGTAAGGTATCAATGACTGTAGCAACAATGACAGGCTATGCAACAGAATAGGAGTAACCGAACAGTATCATGGTACACAACTCTAATGCAAGCAGTAGAGAGAAGAATATGCGATATCTGGTGATCGAAGGGGGGGCTTGCCTGGTTGCTCTGGCAAGAAGGAGGGGTCGTCAACTCCGTACTCGAACTGGGCAGCAACAATGTCGGTCTCGTAGTCTACCGAGAGAAGAGGGGGAAGAAACAGTAAATACAATGCAAACATAAGCATGATGATGCATGATATGACAATGAGCGGTGTTAGGTGTGCCCTAACGCGGTGGTAGGTGATACCGACGGAAGGGGGAAACATCCGGGAAAGTATCCCCGGTGTTTCGCGTTTTCGCACAGGTGAACCGGAGGGGGAAAGTTGCATGTTCGCTACGCTAGGGATGTGTGGCGGACGAACGGGTTGCGCATCCGGATTCTTCTCGTCGTTCTGAGCAACTTTCATGTACAAAGTTTTTCCATTTGAGCTACGGTTTATTTTCTATGTTTTACTAAAGTTTTAATCATTTTTAGAATTTATTTAATTATTTAATTCTAACATTATCCAGAATAGTGTCTGCTGATGTCAGCATGACACAATGCTGAGATCATCAGTCAACAGTGCGGTTGACTGGGTCAAATCTGACATGTGGGTCCAGTGGGACCCACCTGTCATTGAGACAGAGGTGAAATAGGATTTGTTTTTAAACTAACTAGAATTAACTAAGTGTGGGGCCCATTAGTCCGTGACTAATTGGCCCATATTAATTAGATTAACTAATTTAATTAGCTTAAAGGGTGGGGGCCACTAGTCAGCTGCTAGGACTAGCCCAGTCAGCAAGTTGACCACGGTCAACAGGTCAAAGGGGGCCCTGGGCCCACCAGTCAGTGGCCTAGGCGGTGCCACATGGACGCCACGTCGGACATTGGTCGGAGACGCGCCGGAGTTGACTCCGGCGAGCCAAACGTGGCTCGGCGTCGCACGTCGAGCGATGGTGGTCTCGCGGGCTACGGTGGCTGGAGACGAGCAGCACGACGTCGCCGGCGACGGGGCGTTATGGGCGAGCAACGACAACGACGATGCGCTCGCTATTGGGAAAACAGAAGGGCGGGGCGAGGCCCATGTGCGCGCGCGAGCACAACGACCCGAGCCCGGGACCAAAGGGTCACTGGACGGCTGCCGACGACGAGCGCGGGCGGCGATGCGTACGGGAGCTCAAGAAGATCGGAGCTACGATGAGCTATCGAACAAACGAAGAGGCTGGGGAGGATCTACAGGGCGCGGTGAGTGCAATCGGCACTGGCCCGTGACCATTTGGTTACCGGAGACTCGCCGGCGACGAGCTCCGCGGCGCTGCGTCCGGGCGCGTTGGTGGCAGCTAGCTAGGGCGTGCGAGAGAGCAAACGGAGAGCAGGAGGGGGTGGAGCTCACCGAGCGGCACACACGGTGGCCCTTGGTGGGTTTAGTAGCAGCAGGGGATGACGAAGACGGCGGCGGTCACCGACGACGAAGAAGACGAAGACGAGCTCGATCCGCGTGATGCCGAGCCCGTCGTCTCCAGTGGCTCGACTCAGGCGACGCATCGGAGGGCGGCGAAGCTCCGCGACATCTCGCCGAGGCTCGGTGTCATCGGAGAGCGCGGGATCGACGACGGCGAGCGGCGGAGGCTAACGGGCGAGTGAGGGAACGAGGGGAGAGGGAGAGGCCGAGAGGGAGCGTGAGGTGAGTGGGAGAAGGGATCGAGGAGGCGGGGGCGTTGGCGATCTTATCCCCTCGGCGGGGTCGGCGAGGTGGTGCGACGGGGACGCGCCCCTGTTCCTCCTGTTCATGGTGCGGTCGAGGGAACAGGGCGCGGGGAAGGAGGCGACCGGGGAAACGGGGGGGAGTGGGCCGGTTTGGCTGTTGGCTAGCTGGGCCAGTTGGCCCAGGGGGGTTTGGGGGGTTTCTTTTCTCTTTTTTTTTCTTTTGTCTTCTGCTTTTGTATTTTCTTTTCTTTCATTTCTTTTCCTTTTCTGTTTTATTTAATTTAGGACATTTAAGTATTTTATAAAATTGTGTCTTCTACACCATAATTAACTATGCCATATTTGGCACTGTCCGAACATTTTTGTTTCAACTTTTGAGAACTTTGGGTGTTTGTCACTAATTCATTTTTAAATTTGAAATGTTTTGAACTAACACTTGATTAGCAACAATAACAGAGATGGCATGGCATCATTAGGAGAGTTTTACTGTAGTCTAATTATCCGGGTGTTACATCAGCCCCCTCCACCCGCACCTGCAGCCGAACTCCATCCGAGGAGGGAAACACGTCAACCACACCGCACACACAAACTGGTTCCACACACCAAACCTTAATACGGACCGGGCCAATCTTCTCCAAAGACTCAGAATCCACCTCAATTGGCTTGCCAATCAGAACACCAAAAGCCATCAGGAACGGGACAGAGCACAACCCAGCCGGAACATCATCAACCAGAACCCAGCCGGAACGGGACATGCTTGCCAATTGTGTTTGCTTTGTATGCACCATCAAAATGCACGTATTGCAATAAGAATGTGTTATGTAATCATGTAGGATTCCATGGCACTCAATCACATTTTCTTTCTTCATATTCTTATGTTTTCAAACTATTGCGTAACGGGACGCAAACGAGAAGCAGTGGTGTAGACAAGTCAGCGACGATGCATATGTTCGTGCGCAGATGGTAGCTCAGGATCAAACTTGTGAAAATCTTATATAACTTGAGAGGTTCTACCACGTGGAAATGCTCTTTAATCAAACTTGTTTTAGCTGGCAGTGGCCAATAAACCACCGAGGATACAACAGAGTTAAGAACAAGTGAGCGTAGCCATGGAATCGTAACGCAAACTCACGCGGTACAACTCATATATGTTGACATACTCCATAGTGGGGTCTTTGATCTATTTTATTTGGATTTTGGCTGTTATTTCCGTGTGTAGTTGATCCAAGAGGGGAGTTCAACAGATGGGGTTATTCAGAAAAGCTTGTCGCTGCCTCTATAGCTTATGAGCTCACGGGCTCGTAACATTGGAACCAACAAACTAACAATGCATTTGGGTATATTGCCTTCAAAGGCCTGTCCAACACCCGCCCACGATGATTTATCATGCAAAACTTTTCGTACCTATTTTGAGGTAATTCTCAAAAAAATAAAAAATCTATTCTGAGGTAGTCTGTTTTATTCATGTACGGATTGCGAATAAGACTAGTCAAAAAAAATCATTTTTAGTTTTATCCATCCATGGATATTTCTCGAGGTAAAGAACATGTTTTTTCCACGGGAAAAAATCAGATATATTATAAAAGTTCATCCGAAGTACAAAGCACATCAAACATAATCAAACTAACATCAATGTCTCTAAACCACTGAACAACCACTACAGCCGTGAGAAAGAGCCACTGACACGTAATTGTTGCCGCTCTCCTACCAGAGACCGGCTTGACCTTGTCGATGTCTGTCGGAAAGTCATTGTGCACGTGCCCCTTAGGACCAACACCCTAGAGTCACAATCGTTGTCGTTGAACTCTTGAATAGATTTGAAGCAAATGTCATCAAATCTCGCCATCCGACAAGCACGACGAGAAAGCCTAACGTCGCCGCCCGAGTGAGAAGTCAAGAATCTACATGAAACTCCGTTGACTACGCCAAGATGGACGAACTCGTGGAGAATCGGAGTCCGAAAGACAAACTCAAAGAAGAAGCGATGTACCTACTTAACAGTTATCTTTAACCTTTTTGCTTAGGTGGTCATCTTTCTCCATCCCGCTCTTTTGAGGATGTACAAATTTTGTGTGTGGTAACGACAACTATTCTTTTGTCATTTGCATCACGGTTTTGAAAATCTGGTCATTTGTGGACATACAACGTCACCTGTCTTCGTTAAGCACTCAAGTCCTCACTTCATTCAGATGACATTCATCCACACAACCAAGAGTTCAACGAATTGTTAAAAGCCCACTTCCAAAGTTGTTAAGGCTTTGTAAACACTGACTTTTTTTGCTTTCGAATCAACGGCTTTATTCATTACTCATGGGGATTATAAGAGATGTCAATACAACCGTGAAAGAAAGGAGAAATATAGTTCAACCAAAGACACCTCCTTCTATCCCCATAGGCTTGTTTTGCACATCCCTGCCATGCGCCAAAACAAACCTATGAAAGCCTTTGCTCAAATCTGTGATTGCTCATATATACTTCCTAGTGTAGTGCCAAAAACGTCTTACATTATGAGACGAAGGGAGTAATACTTTTTATAATATAAAAACACAAGTGAGAAAACAAACCACAAGCTGCTTGTACTTTTATGTGTGTTATATAAGCTGTAATTTCGCCAACTCAAAAAAAAAAAAGTTGAAATTTCGCAAAAATAAAGAAAGATCTCATTGTAGGTGGAGGCAGTGCTTTGCGATGCGTGCGCGGCCATCTGGCCCGCCCGCAAATCGCCCTACCCCTCCCTTGTCCATAAATTCCAGTCTCCCACGCCGCCCCAATCTCGCCGCCCCGACTCGACGCGACTCCCAAGCCCAAATCCCCAAATCGCCCCTAAAACCCTAGCCGCCGCCATGGCCGCCTCCCCCACCGCCTCCGCCTCCGGCTCCGCGGCCGCGGCGGCGGCGGCCGCCTCCGAGGCCAACGACGGGCCCACGCTCTCCGTGGTCACCAAGCGCCTCCGCGCGCTGCGCAAGAAGCAGAACCGCATCGCGCAGATGGAGGAGGCCGTCGCCGCCGGCAAGACGCTCAACCAGGAGCAGAAGGAGGTGATGCGCTCCAAGCCCACCCTCGCCGCCGTCATCGACGAGCTCGAGCGGCTCCGCGCGCCGCTCGCCGTCGCCGTCGCTGAGGAGGTCTCCGTCGCCCCCGCCCCCGCCCCGGCCCCGGCCCCGGAGCCCTCCGGCTCGGATTCCTCCGTCCAGGACCTCCTCGCGCTCGTCTACTTCGGCACCCTCTTCGACGTCAAGCCGCAGAGCGACTTCATCGCCACCATGGTCGCCCGCGAGCATGAGCGGAGCAGCTGCATCACCTACGACTGCGTCGGGGACGACACTGTGGACCTGCTCGTGGAGGGCGACCTCGACGTCGTGTCCGCTGTGGCGGCCCTTGCCGCGGCTCGCCCTGCTTCCGCGGTGGGCGTCTCCCACCGCGACGCGCTCCAGGCCTGTGCCCACCATGCCCGCTTATGGCTCGCCCGCGCCGACGAGCCGATCCACCCTGGCTCCTCTGTTACTTGTGAGTGTTATTGATATGGTAGATTTGTTATCTGGTTTGATTGGAAATTATTGCTGACTGAAAGCTGTGGCTTTTGGCTGTAGATGCTGCGGTGAGGGCTAAGCTGGACAGGATCATGGCATCAGACTACTACACAGCAGCTGCAGTTGGAGGAGGGAGCTATGGAGCTGAAGGTGTGCAGGCACAGGAGAGTATGACTGCCTCACCAGAGGCATCAGCAGTGGAGGAGAACCTAGCTGCTGAAGGTCACAAGGTTCGCAAACTGCATTTTTTGCGTAATTTAATTTATGCTTAGCATGGTGCAGTTATCATTGCCCTTAAACTGTGCTCTGATCTTTGTCAACGATTGGTCAATGATGTGCTCCTAGTATTATTATGATCAGCAATGCTGCTGTTGCTGCTGTTTGTGCCGATTCAGTAGTAATGATCAATGTGGAAAACTGCAAGGTCTCTCCATTTGGGATGTAGATTATGCTGTTCCATATGGATGTTGTGGGCCGTTGCTTAGATGTAACAGAGAGTGCCTGTGCATTGGTGTTCTGGAAAAAACTGCTGAAGATAATAACTGAACCACTATGTGCTTTGTATAATATTATGTGTAGTGTCACCACTATCTAGAATTCATTGTTGTGGTCTTGCAATAGCATGATTGTTTATCTTGCAGCTGTTTCTTTTTTTCTTTGCGTGTCTAATTTTTCAGAGTCTACTTTGTTGTCCATTACTTAAAATGCTGGTTGAAAAACACTAATACCTGATGTAAAAACATTCTGAAAAAGGGTACACGTGTTTTGTTTGTAAATTTAACTAAAAAAACTGGCATTTCTGCAGGATGAGTGGAGAAACAAAGTTTAGCGCTCTGACAATATTTGTACCCTTTGTATAAAGCAACTTTTGTGCTCATAAAGAATTGCATTTTAGAGACCTAGATTTGTTTCTTTTGCTCAGGCGCAAAAATATGTTTGTTTTTCCAATAAAAGCTACTGGAATCTGAATGGATCACACATTTGCACGTGTAATTTCACCTGAATTTTAAGACACTCAAATTATTTACTCCCTCCGCTCTTATATTTCTTTACAGAGGGAGTATTTACTATCTACTGAAGAAGCACATGCTCCTGCATTCCATTTTACCTCTCTGTCATTCTTGCTTGTTGCATATCTACTGTATGATTATGACTTAGGACCAACATAACTTTGATAAAACAACTTAAAAGCTGAATATTCTTTGGGTCTGGTACTCTTTGGCATTCTAGCTGTGTACTTATGATATTGTTGCAGGATTACTTTCCTGAGGTGCAGATTCTCTTTCATAACTATAGGTCATTCATAATCTTTGTTGAGTCCTGAGGAATCTTCTTTGACTTCTATTTTAGGATTAAGCTGCAAGGTCCTAAGCCCTTTACAGTCTTTCTAGTTACAGAATCTACCCTTATTGTTCTTGCCAGTTTTGTTGCGCAAGCTTGATTATAGGGATGTTATTTACCCAGCATTAATATGATAAGTGTAGGCTCCAGCCTCTGGTGCTCGTCATAAAATCACTTACAATTTAAATATGTAGAAGACAAGGCTGCTGCTGTACCCACTCTTTTGTATGTGTACTCAAACTAAAGTTAGTGTCATTTTCCTAAATTTCTAAACTGATTTCTAACCTGTGAGTTCACTCTCACATTCCATTTTTTATAACAACCTAGACATCGTCCAGGCATCATCTGCTGCATGTTGCCTCAAGACATTATATTTACAAACTGTACAATGCCCATCCCCCACCTTTTAGTATTATGATTATTGGAACAAAAGCTAGACAGCAGTGCCATCAACTTACAACACCTTTGGTAATATCACAGTTCTTTGGTGTAGAGTACCATTAAGATGCACCTCCATACCTATGATAAATCAACAAGGTGGGATACGTTGAAATGGTGCATTCATAATTAAATAGTTCTCCTGGAGAAATCATGCTGTCTTGCACTTTTCAAACATCCAATCATGAATTTGGGTGCATGTTTAACTTTTGTGTGTTTTCCAGTCGCTGGAACTGTTTTTGTTTTGTGCCATATGATGAGAAACCTTATCCAACTCACGACGGTCATCTGAGACACTCAGTGTGTAATGGTGCATTCATATTTCACTGATGGCATTTCAGTATTTTTTAGTTCCTGGAGAGAATTGTGTTGATGCAAGTTTTAGGATAACCTGAACTCCTGAAACTTTCGTTCACATGTTTATTGGTAGAACTAATCATTAACGATCTTGGGTGGGAAAGTTAACATGTTAACATGCAAACTGTTTTTAAACAATATTGCGTTGTGCATGTGATGAGAAACCATTTGCAACTCACGATGGTCGTCTGAGACACTTTGTGTGTAATGGTGCATTCATATGTTCTCTGATGCCCCTTCTGTTTCTTCAGTTTGTATGTGATTTGGGCTCTCCTGTGGTTTTTATTTGTACGGAGTGCCTCAGCTTTGTTTGAGGGGTTGATTGCATTTGTTTTCCGCTCATATGTTTTCAGCTGTTGACTCGATATGTCCTTCTCATTCTGAGTGTGTCTATTTGTGTAAAAATAGCATTTTCCCTATGTTCTATTTTAAAACAAACTTGTAGTGTCATCTGCACTTGCACTGATTTCACTGAAGATTTGGGTGTTATTTGCCGGTGGCTGCCCAGTGAGCCATGCCAGTGTCATGATAGCTGGTGTATATAGATATATAGAGAACAAAATGTAGGTACATGTAACTGTTATTCTTGATGAGAGGGTCATATTTCCCAGAAGACTGGTTCTCCTGGCTAGCTGTACTCTGATTCCAGACTCCTTGTCTCTAGGTTCAATTGTATAATAAGTATAAAACAAATAATCAGCCACTATATTTTGTCCAGAAAAGCAAAAGAACCACTAATTTCCTGATACTAGCATATGGTGATCAGAGTCAGGACTTTGAGGGTGCACCTAAAGCGCTACCATGTGTGAAGTGTTTCTGCTTATGAGATTTAAAAAATATACTTTGCTAGATTTATTGTTTTTGTTAGTGTAAAGTGTTTCTACTGTTGCTTAGTTGTAATGGCTTGGTTATTATTCATTTTAGCTGAGCTATGATAGACTGAGCAAATACGTTTTGTAACTATCAGATGGTTGTTTATATTTGAATTTCACACGGTTTTATTGTTTGACATTTTGAGGGGTCAAGTATTTTGTTTGTCTACCTCTAAAAGTAGAAATGATTGAGCTTATATTGATCTTGTTGGTATGTTTACTTGTTGACAGGAGGAGAAGGAAGACTCCCATGCTACGGAAATTTACAATGATCATCAGTCTGATTCAGCGGACGTGCAAAATGTGGTAAAGACCGATGACCTGTGGATTGTTTTTCTGTATATGATATATATATATTTACAGGCTGATGCTAACACGCCAGTTTCAGGATCGTGAAGCCCCCGTGAACCCTCCCGAGGAATATCCCTCTGTTCAGGCAGAGCAGGAGAAGTTTGACATGGAAGAGCAAGATGAGAGGGATGCTGAGCCAAAAGAGCAGCAGTTCCAGCACCCTAGGCGGTCTCATCAGAACCAGCGGGGAGGTGGTCGTGGCAGGAGGGGGGCCTACCCCAATGGCCGTGGCGGGCGTGGAGGCGGCCGTGGCATGGGCGGCGGCTACCAGAATGGGCGTGGATACCAGGGTGGGGGTGGCGGATACCAGGGAGGCGGTGGCGGGTACCAGAATGGCCGGGGTGGCGGCGGCGGGTACTACAACAACAACGAAGAAGGGTACTACCAGCCGAGGAACTTCAACAACAGGGGCAGGGGCGGCCGGTCTGGCGGCGGCAACTCTTACTACAGCAACCAGGGAGGAGGCCACGCGTACGCCGAGAGGGTTGAGGCAAATGCTTAGTTGTTGAATTATTTTGCTTGGGTGGAGGTCACGAGAGGAAGAGAGTCTGGGAGCCATTTTGTTATTATAGAACTAACTTAGCCTGTTATTACGTCGCAATCCGTCCCCCATCTGTGAGTTGGTTTTGTTGGTCCAATCCAATGACTGCATATGGTTGGTCGATAAATGTGGAATCTTGGTCGAAAGTAGCTGCAGGTCATGTTTGTTGGTTCCCTTGTTGCTTCCTTTTCCGGATGTGTGAGTGTGTTTCTGACTCTTCACTCGTTCGATGTGTCGTGGCAACGAGCACAGATTGAAAAGAAAACGTAGCACAACACTGGAGTTCTCTATGATCCGTTGAACTTTTTCTTGAAAAAGTGCTAGTACTGAGTTCACCTTGTGTTGATTCCTTTTCTGAAGTATGCAATCAAACATGATCAAATTGCACTCATGTAAAAGATTAAACAGGGTATAACTAACATTGTATCTGGGGTCAAAGATATGTACAGTTCAGGCTATATTGTCCTCGTAAATTGTTTTTAAGTTAACCAGAATTATTTCTTGGCCAAACTTTTTATACGACTAAAATACCCTCCTCAGATTTTCAGGAGGCTGATCCTGAGTTGTCATTCACGCACGAAATAAAACAATCACTTGAAAACTAGTAATAAAAACAGGAAAAATACAGAGGAACGACGAGCGACTTGCACTACATGGGCCGGCCAGCTTGAGCGTTCCCTATGGTAATGCTGCTCGAACAACGAACTGTCATCTCCACCAGGTTTCTTCTCAGCAACAGATCTTGGAGAAAAGAGGATGCGAGGGGTGAGGGGAAGGCAACACTTGCATCCATTGTGGTGTCAGGTGTTGGCAAGTGTAAAAACTGCCAGAACCTAGCTTGAAAGACTATTTTGCTAGCATGAAACTACATGGGGAGGAGGAGGACGATCTGGATTTCCTAGAGGAAGTAGAAGTTCTCCCCAACGATGTGAGGCGGTTAGGGCTGTTTCATGTCCATACACCATGCTTACATTTTGTCACGCCTGCAGATGACGATCTGCAGCGGACTGCAAATGCAGTTCAGTTAACTGCTGTTAACTGAACCGCAACCGTGTGTGTGTCGTGTATGGGCCGGAGGCCATGTGTGTGTGTTGGGTCGTGGCCCAGGGTGAGCCCAGTGGGAACAGCTACTTATTGTATGGTGATGGAATGCGTGAGGCAGCAAGTGATTAGAATCGAATCTTCCTTTCCCCTTCGTCAAGTTCTCTCCTCCTCCTCCCCTGTTCTTCTCACCTACCGATCCAATCTCGATCCCCTCTCCCCCTCCTTCTCCCTCGGGTCATGACAATTTGGTAATCAGAGCCTAGATTTTTTTCCCACCACCTCACGCCGCCGCGACTCTCATACCCTCTCGATCGCCGGTAACATCCACCGAGGCAGGTGCAGCCGCTCCGGCGAGTTTGCACGAAATCCTGCTCGGGGTTCAACCGATTTGGAGCGAGACCACGGCGCCGTCCAAGCCCTCGGCGCAGACTCGCCGCGTCCTCGACGCGATGTCGGAGACCACGGACAAGCTGCAGAACTTGCTGGAGTCGGTCATCCGTCGCCTCGATGCGAATCAGAAAACGGCCGACGAGCGACACCAAGCGCATCTCTCCTACAACGAGTAGGTCTCCACCGAGCTCAAGCACCTCTCCAAGCAAATCGATCTCACCCAGGCTGATGTGGATGAGGCGCGCAAGGCCGCACCGACGGTCGACCCCTCCGCCGCGCCTCACACCGCCCTGTCACCCTCGGGAATTTCGGCGACGGCGGGCTCCTCTACACCACCACCACCACCACCACCTCCGCCGACTCGCCCCGCTCCTCCCCCACTCTATACGGAGGGAGCGGCTCAGCTTCCCTATGCGCGGCTGGTCAACCACGGGCCACCTCTGCTGCTTCAGCCCTCTCCGACGGCCCCGGATCGGGAATGCGGGACAGATCTCTACACCAAACCACCGAAGCACGATTTTCCCCGGTTCGACGGCGACGCCCCACGCATCTGGCTCGAGCGCTGCATCTCCTACTTCGAGCTGTACCGAGTGCCGCCGCACAGTTGGGTCATCACGGCCTCGCTGTACATGGATGGTTTGGCAGCGATGTGGCTGCAGGCTCACCGTCAGAAACATTCAGGCTTATCGTGGGCGGCTTTCCGTACAGCCGTGGAAGAGGAATTTGGGCCAAAAGAGTTCGAAGCGCAAATGCATCAGTTGGTTCAGTTGCGGCAGACTGGGAGCGTGCAAGAGTATCGCCAGCAGTTCGAGACATCGATGTATCACTTGCTGTCTCTGGATCCGCACTTGAGCCCGCAGTTTTTCGTCTCTCAGTTCCTGCTGGGCCTCAAGGATGAACTCCGGCTAGGCGTCCGTCTTCAGTCCCCCTCCAGTATCACTTGAGCAGCTCTGTTTGCAAGGATTCAGGAAGAGGAGTTGGAGCGACAACGTGCACAACGCTAAAGGATCATGCCAGTGGGTCGCCTACCTCCACAAGCATCTACAGCAGCCACCATTCCAGTCCGGACAGCAGCAGCGCAACCGCGCCCAGCGGACGATGATTTTGCTCGGGAACGGCAGCTACGAGAATTCCGAAGAGCTAATGGCTTGTGCTTCCGTTGTGGGGATAAGTACTCTCGCGAGCATGAGTGCAAACGCACGGGGCAGATTCTGATGATTGAAGTGGGTGAATTCGGAGAAACTCTGTCCGACGACACGGTGCACGCACTGCAACCGTTGGATGCTCCAATTCAACAAGAACCAGAATGCTGCTCTCTGAGCCAGCATGCCGTGTCCGGTGAGGAAGGGCCATCTACAATTCGCTTACGCGCTCAAGTCGGCGACCAGATCATGTTGCTGTTAGTCGACTCCGGGAGTTCCCACAGTTTCATTAGTGAAAACTTCACTGCCCGGATTGCTGCTAAGCAGGAAGATCTGCCTCCTGTGTCCGTTCGGGTGTCAAATGGACAACGACTGCTATGCAACAAAATGGTGCGCAAAATGGCCTGGCAAGTGCCTGGTCACACATTCCACACTGACCTTCGAGTGTTGCCACTGAGTGCCTACGATGGCGTACTGGGAATGGACTGGCTCTCTGCCCACAGCCCGATGTTGTGCCACTGGGAACTGAAGACGATTCAGTTTGACACTGGGGGCAAAACAGTGAAACTGCAAGGGGTGAAGAACACCAATAGGCCTCCAATTTCAGAGCTCGATGCTTATGAGCTTCACAGAATGGAAATGGCCAACGACATCTGGACAGCAGCTCTGGTCATCATGGAGAAAACTGACGAACCACCATCTACACCTATCCCTGACAACATTCAGAAGGTTCTGCGCGAGTATCAAGATGTGTTTGCAGAACCAACCACCCTGCCTCCGCGTCGTCAGTATGATCACACCATCAACCTGGAACCGGGTATCACGCCGATCAACACAAAGCCGTATCGCTACTCGCCGGCGCAGAAGGATGAAATTGAACGGCAAGTTCAGGAGATGCTCGACTCGGGCCTCATCGCGCATAGCATGAGTCCGCGCTGCTTGTGAAAAAGAAGGATGGCAGCTGGCGTTTTTGCGTTGATTTTCAATGCCTGAACACAGCAACCGTGAAGAACAAATTTCCACTCCCTGTGGTTGATGAGCTGCTCGACGAATTGGCCGGGGCCAAGTACTTCTCCAAGATTGACTTGCGCGCGGGTTATCACCAAATCCGTATGAGGGAACAAGACGAGGAGAAAACAACGTTCAAGACTCATCACAGTCATTACCATTTTCGCGTCATGCCATTCAGATTGTGCAACGCGCCAGCCACATTCCAGTGCCTGATGAACACAGTCTTCGGCCGTTATGTCCGTAAGTTCATCATCATTTTCTTGGATGACATCTTGGTTTTCAGCTTCGACCTGCAGGAACACGAAGAACACCTGCGCCTCACCTTGGACCTTTTGCGTGAGCACCAGCTATTCGCCAAGGCCAGCAAGTGTTCGTTCGCGCAAACAAGCATCGAGTACCTTGGGCACGTGATCTCACAAGACGGCGTTGCCACAGATACAAGCAAGACCAGTGCTATGCAGGCCTGGCCCGTGCCCTCGACACCAACTGAGCTACGTGGATTCTTGGGATTGATAGGCTACTACCGCAAGTTCGTTCCTCACTATGGCATCATCGCCAAGCCTCTGACGCAGCTCCTCTTGAAGAAAGGGTTTGTCTGGAGCGACACGGCACAGCGAGCTTTTGACATGCTCAAGCAGGCAATGATGAGCACGCCGGTCTTGGCTCTCCCCAAGTTCACACGCCCGTTCGCCATCGAAAGGGATGCATGCGACACGGGCGTGGGCGCGGTGCTCACCCAAGATGGCCACCCTGTCGCCTACCTCAGCAAGGCTCTTGGGGTGCGGAATCAGAAGCTCTCCACGTATGAAAAAGAATTCCTCGCCGTGATGATGGCCGTCGACAAGTGGCGACCGTACCTGCAACGTGCCCCGTTCGAGATCGTCACCGACCACAAAAGTTTGTGCGCACTGGGCGATCAGCAGCTGGTCACCGATCTGCAACGCAAGGCTATGGCAAAGATGGTGGGCCTCCAATTCTCCTTCCGTTACAAGAAAGGTGTCGACAACGGCCCCGCCGATGCACTATCTCGCGTTGGCCCTGTTGGAGCTCGACGCGCTGTCCATGTGCCAACCCCAGTGGCTGCAAGAGGTGGCGAACTCCTACGAGACTGACCCCGAGTCACAAGAGTTGCTCGCCAAGCTGGCAGTGGTGGGCGAGGACGATCAAGGCCGGGGACTGCAGAATGGAGTAATACGTCAGCGCGGCCGCCTGTGGATCGGCGCCAACTCCGGGCTCCAGACCAAGCTCATCGCAGCGCTCCATCACAGCGCGGTGGGGGGCCATTCGGGAGCTACAACCACTTACCACAGAGTGCGCAAGCTCTTTGCCTGGCCCGGCCTCAAGCGCGCCGTGGAAGACTTTGTTCGTCAATGCGGCATCTGCCAGCACGCCAAGCACGAGAACAAGCACCCGACCGACAAGCTTCAACCCCTGCCGATTCCGGACGCGCCATGGCAAGATGTGACCATGGACTTCGTCGAGGGTCTACCCAAGTCCGAAGGATGTGACTCCATCCTGGTCGTCGTCGATCGGCTCACCAAGTTCGCGCACTTCGTGCCACTCCATCACCCCTTCACGGCAGCGCAGGTGGCCCGCGCGTTTTGGGAGCACGTCATAAAGCTGCACGGCGTCCCTCGTTCCATCGTCTCGGATCGTGACAAAATCTTCACCAGTGCCATGTGGCGACAACTGCTCACTGCGGCCGGCACCAAGCTCCTCTACTCCACCGCCCACCACCCCCAGACGGACGGCCAGACGGAGCGGGTCAACCAGTGTCTAGAGATGTACCTACGATGCGCCGTCCACGACACCCCGCGGCAATGGCGCAAGTGGCTGCCGGCAGCAGAGTTCTGGTATAACTCCACGCATCACACGTCTCTCAAGT
This sequence comes from Triticum aestivum, assembly GCF_018294505.1. Lineage (NCBI taxonomy): Eukaryota > Viridiplantae > Streptophyta > Magnoliopsida > Poales > Poaceae > Triticum > Triticum aestivum. The sequence continues at coordinate 24,199,719 of NC_057804.1, read as the reverse complement.
GCTCGCCGTTCAGGGCGCTCTACGGCATCGACCCTAACCTGGGTGGCTTACCGCACTTCAGCGACAACTCGACCCCGAGCGCACCTGCGGAGGATCTGGACTGGGCGGCCCACACGGAACACCTCCGTGCTCAGCTTGCTCACGCTCAGTCGCGTTTCAAGAAGCAGGCTGATCGTCACCGTGCCGAGCGCGCGTTCGACGTCGGCGAGCAAGTGCTGCTCAAGCTACAACCGTACGCACAGTCGTCGGTTGTCAATCGCTCCTGCTGGAAGCTCTCCTACAACTTCTACGGGCCATTCACGGTGACTGAACGGATCGGCAACCTGGCGTACCGTCTTCAACTACCAGCCGACAGCTGAATCCATCCGGTATTTCATGTGTCTCAGCTGAAGCCTTACACCCCCGATTACACCCCGGTCTTCTCCGAGCTGCCGCAGGTACCGGACTTGGTCACCGGCGACACGGAACCAGTGGCCATCGTGGAGCGTCGCATGATGAAGAAAGGAGATGCGCCAGTAATCCAGCTACAAGTGCAGTGGTCCAATCGATCTCCAACAACCACAACCTGGGAAGATTATCACACATTAAAAGAGCGCTACCCATTGGTCTGCATCTGGGAAGGAGCTTCCTCTCAAGACGGGGGCAATGTCACGCCTGCAGATGACGATCTGCAGCGGACTGCAAATGCAGTTCAGTTAACTGCTGTTAACTGAACCGCAACCGTGTGTGTGTCGTGTATGGGCTGGAGGCCACGTGTGTGTGTTGGGTCGTGGCCCAGGGTGAGCCCAGTGGGAACAGCTACTTATTGTACGATGATGGAATGCGTGAGGCAGCAAGTGATTAGAATCGAATCTTCCTTTCCCCTTCGTCAAGTTCTCTCCTCCTCCTCCCCTGTTCTTCTCACCTACCGATCCAATCTCGATCCCCTCTCCCCCTCCTTCTCCCTCTGGTCATGACACATTTCAGCCATTTTGCGTGGTCCTTAGCCAAAGGCGTGACTTTCAATATTAGGGCATCTTCAACCCGGACCCTCAACCGCCCCCGCATACGTCCGGACCACAAGGTTCGGACGTGTTGTCCATTCGCAGGCGTAGAAAAGTTTGTTATGCCCTAAACAAATCATTTTAGAGCCCTATATTGGTTTCTTATGCCCACACACAGAAAAGTTTGTTTTCCCAAGAAAAACTACTGGAATCTGAATGGCTCAAACATTGCATGTGTAAATTTACATGAATTCTAAAAGGATCCAGCGCATAGAATCTCCCACACAAGATGGGGTCTGGGGAGGGATTATAGAAACCTAGTCTTACCCCTGCGAAGTGCAATGCAGAGAGGCTGCAAAGTGAAATTTAGAAACTGTACAATGCCCATCCCCACCTTTTAGTATTATGATTATTGGAACAAAAGCTAGACAGCAGTGCCATCACCTTACACTTTCCTGGAGACCATCGTGTTATGCAAGTTTTAGAATAATAACTTGAACTACTGAAACTTTTGTGCACATGTTTATTGGTAGAAGTAGAACTAACAATTAATAATCATGGGTGGAAAATATCTGTGTTAATATGCATACTGATTTTTACAATACTGTATTGTGCATGTGACGAGAAACCATATATACTCACGACGGTCGTCTCAGACACTTTAACACTTAGTGTGTAATGGTGCAGTCATATGTTCTCTGATGCCCCTTCTATTTCTTTAGTTTGTGTGTGATTTGGATTCTCCTGTGGTTTCTTTTTGTACGAAATGCCTCATCCTTGTTTGATGAGTTAATTACATTAGTTTTCCATTGATACTTAGCTATGTAGTGGCACAATGAGGAACTTAGAGCATCTTCAATAGAAGACGCAAATTTGAAGATGTAAAACAAGAGATGTAAAAATTTAAATTCGGAGCCATCTCCTCCTCCTCCTCCTCCCCCGGCTGCTGCTCCTCCTCCCCTGGCTCCGGCGAGTCCGGAGACAGCCCGGCAGCGACGTGGGCGGCGCGCGCGGCTTGCCTCGTCCGGATCTCCTGTCGGATCTCGTAGCATGGCGTAGTAGATGATCTTGCTCCGGACCATGACTGACTGCTGGAGCTGGGCGGAGCGTTGGACCGTCGGCAGAGCGCAGGAGCGGCAGAGGGAGGAGGTGGATGGGCTCGAACTGGCTGCGGGAAGAGGGGAAGGGGGATGGGTTAGGGTTGCGGGACGCCGTCCGGCTTAAATAGCTGGATTTGGTCTTGGGCGGCGAGCCGGAGCGGCGCCACGCGGCGTTCACACCACGGCGACGGACGCGGCGAGCGTCGGACCGCCGGGTTTCCTGGTGTTTCCGCGTGGGACCCTACCGTCATATCGACGTGGCAGGCGTGCCAGGGCGCCCCCATATCTGCCCCATATTTGGGCTAGATATGGAGGGTGTCGGTCAGTCCGGGTGTTTGAGGGCCGTTTGAGGGGGCCGTCTGGGTCGTAAAAACGTGATCGGGCAGCCCGCCGGGCTTATGAGGCCAGTTTGAGAGGTCCGGCTGTAGATGCTCTAAGTTGCAGGATTAATTTACCCTTCCACACAAGATGAATCACTAGCGCGCCAATAATCACAAAAAGGTGACCACTAGGATAATTGCAAGTACACATTGGTCCGAAAATTCCAAACAAAACATTGTGTTTAAAACATTCCAACTTCACAAGATATATGCAGGTTTTACCACATAAGTTCACATATTGCTTCCCACTTCAAGTGGTAAGCCCGCCTCTCCTAACCGCATAAGTCTTGGGTTCGAGCCCCCCATGTACATTCAAAACCTGGTTGGTGTGATTCTACAAAAAATAAATTTGATAAAATATGCTCAAAATAAATCACATTACTAACAAAACTGACAATTTTTCTGCTCCTATTACGATGCAAAACCTGGGTACCAATAGACAATCATACATTCTAGAAATTTGTGTCTAGACATCAGTTGTATAACATTCTTTAGAGATCTCAGTCCAGATATTTAGAAGCTACAAATGAAACATAATACATACATATACACTATGATTTTGATCTCAATTTCCCAAATCAATCAGTGTAGGCTTCCATTTTTCCTTTTTCTTGGACCTTGCGACACTTGATTGTATGAATATTTAGAATAGTCAAGGCATCAAATAAATAATAATAATAAATATTGCAAAATATTGTATATTTACTAAAAATATGGTTTGGGTGATAAGTGCCAGAACCGTATACATATATGTTGTCAATTTTTCTTTGTGTGACAGAAAACATTACAACTAAAATTGTACATTGATTTTATATGTTATAGAGAAATAAAAGTTTGGTATAAATAATTTATGTTTATTTTGATCTGAGTTTGCAACCAAATACACCACCAGGAGTACAAGCGTGAAAGCAATCACCGATAAAATGATAAGAACATGCCAATATAATGCGGCATTTGGCGGCTGAGAGATGGGTGCAGACTTCAGAACTAATACAAAGTAATGCATGCAATCAGTTCCTGCCTCGTAGTTAACTTTTTTATTTCATCAGATATAAAGGGAAGTTTGATGCATGTACCTTCTTTGCATCCATTCGTCGGGATGTAGATGTCGTCCGGCTGTACCCTAACACAGTCGGCATAGATCTTGATAATGTCTTCAACACCCATTCCGGTTTCCTTGACACCACCACTCTCGCCTAGCGTGCAAAGGCATGCTGGCACATTGGATGGAGAAATTGTGGATCTCAGCAGAGAGCAACATGAATCATCTTCCGTGCGGAGAGCACACTCGGTACTAACCGATATACTCAGATAATATGCGCGGGGACAACTTGTGAAAACCGGTGTAGTGGGTCCTGAGTCAAATCAAAAGTAACAAGTTAACTACCAGCTGTCCGAGATAGGTAACACATTGGTAGGCCAGACAGCCACAGACTAATCCTATGGGCAATGAATTTGACCCAACTTTTTTTCACGATTCAGGAAGGTCCGAAAACCACCCGTAGGAAACTAGTCTTACCAGAGTATCACATTGAAATAATTGACAAAAAGAAAGAGGTGATAAACTACATAGTGAAAAGCACGGGAAACTTTTGCTCTGCCTGGGCCGAGCCGAACGAATGGGCTATTTATCACATCCACCGCTCGACATCCGGTGGAGGTTCTAAAAGTGATTGACAAGTTGTGGCGTGCCTACCTCTGGGCAGGATCTGACACGATTAGTGGCGGCAAGTGCAAGATTAACTGGGACCACGTCTGCAAGCCAAAGGAATATGTGGGCCTTGGCATTTTGCACCTTCGCAAGTTTGCAGCCGCCCTCCGACTGAGGTTGCTATGGCTTGAGTGGGATGACCCACCCCGTGAGTGGTGTGGATTTGGACGCCTTGCACGACATCTGACTGCGACCTTTTCGCGGACTTGACTGAGGTCATGCTACTTCTTGAGCTTGCGTTGGTTTTTTCCTTGAAAAGGAAAGGGTGATGCAGCAAAGTAGAGATAAGTATTTTCCTCAGTTTGAGAACAAAGGAATCAATCCGGTAGGAGATAACGCACAAATCACCTAATTCCTGCACAAGCAATCAAACAACTTGCACCCAATGCGATAAAGGGGTTGTCAATCCCTTCGCGGTTAGTTGCAAAAGTGGTATCTGATAGAGATATATGAAACTAAACAAAAGGTAAAGTAGATATTTTCGGTATTTTTGGTTTATAGATCGAAAAGTAAAAGATTGCAAAATAGTGAATCGGAAACTAATATTGTAGATCGGAAACTTATATGATGGAAAATAGACCGGGGGCATAGGTTTCACTAGAGGCTTCTCTCAAGATAGCAAATAATATGGTGAGTGAACAAATTACTGCCGATCAATTGATAAAAAAGCACAAAGTTATGACGATATCTAAGGCAATGATTATGAAATATAGGCATCACATCTGTGTCAAGTAGATCGAAATGATTCTGCATCTACTACTATTACTCCACACATCGATCGACTCCTGGTTGCATCTAGAATATTAAGTTCATGAAGAACAGAGTAACGCATCAAGTAAGATGACATGATGTAGAGGAATTAACTCAAGCAATATGATGAAAACCCCATCTTTTTATCTTCGATGGCAACAAAACAATACGTGCCTTGCTGCTCCTACTGTCACTGGAAAAAGACACCGCAGGATTGAACCCAAAGCTAAGCACTTCTCCCATTGCAAGAAAAACCAATCTAGTTGGGCAAACCAAACCAATAATTCGAAGAGAATTACAAAGATATCAAATCATGCATAAAAGAATTCATAGAAGATTCAAATAATATTCATAGATAAGTTGATCATAAATCCAGATCTCGGCAAACACACCGCAAAAAAATATTACATCGGATAGATCTCTAAGAACATCGAGGAGAGCATGGTATTGAGAGTCAAAGAGAGAGAGAAGAAGCCATCTAGCTACTAGCTATGGACCCGTAGGTCTGTGGTAAACTACTCACGCTTCATCTAAAGGGCAATAGAGTTGATGTAGAAGCCCTCCGGGATCGAATCCCCCTCCGACATGGTGCCGGAAAAGGTCCCTAGATGGGATCTCACGGGTACAGAAGGTTGCGGCGGTGGAGAAGTATTTTCGTGGATGCCTCTGGTGGTTTGAGAATATATGTGAATATATAGGCGAAGGAATTAGGTCAAGGGAGTCACGGGGGGCCCACAAGACAGGGGGCGTGCCCTACCCCCTAGGCGCGCCGTCCACCCTTGTGGCCGCCTCATGGCTCTTCCGACTTCATCTCCAAGTCTCCTGGGTGTCTTCTGGTCCAAGAAAAATCATCGCGAAGGTTTTATTCCATTTGGACTCCGTTTGGTATTCCTTTTCTGCGAAACTCAAAACAAGTAAAAAACAGAAACTGGCACTGGGCTCTAGGTTAATAGGTTAGTCCCCAAAATAATATAAAATATCATATTAATGCATATAAAATATCTAAAACAAATAATATAATAGCATGGAACAATAAAAAAATATAGATACGTTGGAGACGTATCAGGTCACGATCGTCGATGGACAGAAGCTTTCCTTCTGGGAATCTTCTTGGCTTCAGGGTGTTAGGCCCAATGATATTGCGCCAAAGATTTTTGATATTTCACGCAAAAAAGATGTTACGGTCGCCACGGCCGTAAAGGATGGGCACTGGATAGAGCAAATCAAGATTGACACTCGCCTCACTCTAGAACATCTTCAACAATTCTTGGCCCTTTAATTTGGGAGAAGCTAGTGACCGTGGCCATTCAGCCGGGTGTCCAGGACTCTATAGTGTGGAAGTCAACCAATGACGGGCAGTACTCAGCAAAGTCTGCTTACTTGGTGCAGTTTCATGACCTCCCGCACTCAAGTTTGGCTGCTACGGTCTGGAACGCGCGGGCTCCCCACAAATGCAATTTTTTCGCCTAGCTTGTTATCCAAGACAAAGTTTGGACGGCTAATAGGCTTCAGAGGAGAGGATGGCCAAATTGCGACAAATGACCACTTTACAATCAGCTGCAAGAATCCGCGGCACACCCAATCTTCAAGTGCCGCTTCTCTGTTCGGATTTGGAATGCGGTCTTCTCATGGCTTGGGCTTGCTATTCCCATGGCCCCGTGGCTCCTGTTCGATTCAGTGAAATCTTGGTGGGATGCGGTCCTCTCTGATAACGCACACCGACGAAGGCCATGTCTTCTCTGTTACTAGTGGGATATGAGATCTGAAATGAAAGGAATGCTCGTGTCTTTAGAAACAAAGCGGTGCCGATGGCGACTTTCATGCGACACATCAAAGAGGAAGTTTCTATTTGGCCACTGCAGGCGCTAGGCATTTGCGTAATGTAATGCCGCGAGAGTAATTGTTTTGTTTTTCCGCCGCTTGGCGATGTCTATTCTAAAACCTCTTCTTAATCAATGGAAATAGCAAGTCTTTTGCCTTGTTTAAAAAAAAGCCAAGCATTTTAAATTCAATTTTGTTAAGCACAGATATCTATATCTACACCTACTAATAAAATAAGGTGCGTTTCACCAATTTTTTCATCCGTTCACCGCCGATTTTTTTTATCCGAGGTGGTACGAAATTCGTATGCGTTAGTCTGCTGGAAAAAAAGGCTTTTTTCAGAATTTTGTACATGGGCCGCGCATTGTGGCCCAGCGAAGCCAGCCCACTTATCTTTCTGCCCACGCAGCTGTGAAAATTCTATTTTCCGCACAGGGCGAGAAATAGTAGGAGCTTCGCATAGGACAACCAGTAATGGGTTGGCCCATTTCTCTTTGTTTCTGTGTTTTAATTTTATTTGTATTCTCCTTCCCCTATCTCTTTTCTTACTTCCAAGTTTATTTTTCTTATAGAATTTACTTCATAAATTTGAAATTCTAAAAAAAAATCAGAATTAAAAAAACCAAATTATAGAACATGTTCAGAATTCCAAAATTTTGTTACTGTTTTGAAAAATATTCAGAACTTGAAAACATTTCCCAATTTTTTGAAAACTTTTATTGTTCTTTAAAATTGTTCAAGATTTATAAAAAGAAAATCGCAATTTATAAAATGCTCCAAATTTGAAAAATATTCTTGTTTTAGTGAAAATTTCACAGTTTGGCTTCTTCAGTGGGGTTTGAAGAAGTCGCGGCCTTTTTCTTGATCAGCACATTTCTCTTTGTTTCTGTGTTTTATTTTTATTTGTATTCTCCTTCCCTTATCTTTTTTTTTTACTTTCATGTTTATTTTTCTTATAGTATTTATTTCATAAATTTCAAATTCTAAAAAAAATTTCAGAATAAAAAAAACCAAATTATAGAACATGTTTAGAATTCCAAAATTTTGTTGCTGTTTTGAAAAATATTCAGAACTTTAAAAAAGTTTCCCATTTTTTCGAAAAGTTTTATTGTTCTTCAAAATTGTTCGAGATTTCTAAAAAGAAAATCGCAATTTATAAAAGTGTCCAAATTTGAAAAATATTCTTGTTTTAGTGAAATTTTCACAATTCAAAATAGTGTCAAAATATACACATTTTTGAAAAGTTAGGAATTTTCAACAAATGTTCCCATTCCAAAAAATGTTCACAAATTCAAATAATATTCATGTTTTTATAAAAAAGTTGATGTTTTCAAAAAATGTTTGTGAATGTTAAAAAATCTTCCTGTTATTCTATTCCCATTTTTCTGAAAATGTACATAATTTTTGAAAACTGTTCAGGATTTTAAAATTGTGTCATGTTTTCTACAATATTCAGAAACTTTATATCTAGAAATGTCCTCGATTGAAAGGAAAAGTGGATTGAATAATTCATGGGCCTTCTCTGGCGTACGATGGTGTAACAAAACTCTTAAATGCCCTCGATCAATGAATGAAAAAATAGCGTATTGTTTACTTCACATCCGGCAAAACCGAGAAGCTAAATGTTTTCTTTTTCTCGTGCACACAACGTTTTACTTGCACATATAATTCTCACTAACTTTAAATACACACTATTTTTTCTACCATTGCAACGCACGGACAATTGTGCTAACAAAGCTATGTCGTACGGCAGGAAACACATGCGACATCGCCCTGCTAACTCTTTATCTCGTCGATGTTTTGCATCGAAATAAGAGAACTCATGGCCTTATTACTCTTGCATGATACAGTCAACAGGAAGAGCGGCTAGCAGAACTAAGCGAACGTGGAAACGACAGATAAACGGCTTCGACTCTCTCAAACTAGAGGTGTAAACCGAAGTGGGCAGGAGGGCTTGGTATTCCCAACCTGGGCTGGCTGAATGTTGCGATGCAGTCGCGGTGGCCATGGTTACAAAGGTCTGATCCTACCAAACCGTGGGCGGAGTTTGCCATAACGGTGCCGGAACAATCCATGCAGCTTTTCCATGCGGCGACTAGAGCAATCGTGAGGGATGGAAGAACGGCACTATTCTAGGAAGACCGGTGGTTGGACGGTCTGCGAATACAGGAGGTTGCGCCGAACCTGCACAACATAGTGGTCAAGCGTACGCGCTCTTCGCGCATGGTGCAGCAAGCTCTCAAGGAAGGCACTTGGGCAGTGGATATAGGCCCAGAGCTCACAGAACCGATGTTGCATGAATATCTACAACTATGGTCCAGAGTGCAGGCAGTGTAACTTCAACCGGGAAGCGCTGACAAGTTTAGTTGGTCCTGGGAACAGAATGGACAACACTCCACATGTTCAGCCTACGAGGCCAAGTTCTGGGGACGTGAAGTTATCCCGACGGCTGCATTCAGATGGAACTCTGGGGCGCCCATGCGATGCCGCTTCTTCACATGGTTAGCACTCAGAAACCGCTGTTGGACCTCTGACAGGTTAGCGCGTCGTGGATTGGACCACCAGGAGGCTTGCCCTTTCTGCGAACAAGCAAAAGAGTCCATCCAACACATCCTACTACAGTGCGTTTTTGCCAGACAGGCGTGGACGGTGTTCTGCCGGGCATTGGGGAAACCGGAATGGGCGATGGCGCTGCCCAACTCGCTCCAGGATTGGTGCACTTACAAGGTTACGAACAAAGCAGCCCACAAAGACATCAGAACTCTCTTCATGCTAGTACTATGGGAGCTGTGGAAAAACAGGAACGCAATTGTCTTCGATGGTGCACTGCCATCCATAATCGTGCGTGCTAAAACAAATACAAGAGGAGGGGAAGGACATGGAAAAAGGCTGGCCTACTCAAGTGCGACACAGCAAGATTCTTCGGAGAGTTAGCTAGGGGGGCGTGTCTGAGGAGTTAGCAACCTGTATGTACACCGGCAAGGCCGGGTGGAGTAAGCGTTCATACGCTTTGTAATTAACTACTGTATGAGGGCTCTTTTCCCCTCCTTCTATAATATAAAATACGCACATTCGTGTGTATTCCACAAAAAAAGAGGTGTATTCTTCAACAACGAACCCATATATCCCCAGATAAAAGCATACTAAAAACGGAACAGCTAGGGCATGTACCTTCTTGGGTGGCGGTGGCGGCCTTGATGTGAGCGGTGACAGCCTTGGCGTGGGCGGTGCCGTCATGCTGCTGTGGCGGTCGGGCGGTTTCTGTTAAAATAAATTCGAGGCACTCCGTCGATCATCTGAGTACCAAGTAATCACACAAGTACAACACCGAAATTTGTTAACGAGGTTTATCGATATGGCTGTATCCTGGGGCCTGACTATGGACGATCCTCCTCATGACACCGCTACAATACCGCACCCGGTTGCCCTGGACGCCGGTACATGCCGCCGACTTCCCCTGCGTTTCTGTGCTATTATGTTGGCATATGTTACATCGTGTATCTACTCCCGCTATATACGAGAGGCCTAGGATACAAGTGTCCTATTAGGATACGACTCCATATCTAAACACAATACTACTCAGAATCCAACTGTAACCTACCTTGTACACAATATTCGATACAACTTTAACAACTTCTCGCTGGATCGCTGGCGTGTCGTCTGTGAAACCGAGTGAAATCACATGTTAGTTAATATGTAAAAGGGTGGTTAAGATGAACATAGGTAGATAATCAGTTATATACAGAGCGCGCGAGAGATAGGTGTGTACGCGCTGGCTGCTTGCGGCGAGGTTCAGGCGAGGGTGGCAAGGGTGGGGGGTTGCTGACGACGGCGGCCGGGGAAGCTGGTCCTGCGTCCAAAAATCCACAGTAATAACAACAACCAAAGTTAATTACCAGCCGTTCCTCAGTATTTCAAAAGTAAACAAAACTGGAAAAAAGTAGGAGGTGACGACGTGCGCAACAATAAAAGAAACACAGTTGCAGGCAAGATAAGGAAACAAATATCAGGAAGACGGTGGCAGGCAACAGATCGCCACAGACTAATTAAACCCATTAAGGTACGGTGGAAAAATGGTGGCCAATCAGCTACGCCACATGGCGCATGCTAGTTGATCACGGTGAGAAAATTTTTAATTTTTTTAAATGACAGTGAGACTTTCCTCTTTTTCTTTCCGATAAAAGTTTTTCGAGCCTTTTTTTTGAGATGGATGTGATGTCTGCGTGACGAGGGAATGTTTTTTTAATTTCAAGATGAAGGTCAGGTGCGCACAACTTTCTCTCAAGCAACCCGCAATGACGGACCCAACCACTAGTTCTGTTAAATTTGTGGCAGCCAGCTATCTGTTTGGTGCTCCTCTGCCAATAGGCGATCCATTTAACCCAACCATTTTTCATGATAGAGAAAGTGAAAGTGCAACTATCCCTGGGTGGTTTTGGTAATTCTTAACAACATGTAGCTCATTTAACTAATACTATTTTAAGATGAAAATTTCAAAAAGTTCACTGATTGGCATGGCATGGACTAGGAATGTGGACCCCTCAAAATGCTAAGGACACATATTGGCTCAAGCTCAAGACTCTACATTTTCTATTTTTAGTGATCCAAGATCACATTGAGTCCATAGGAAAAGCCAATACTATTAAAAGGGGATGAGGTGTTGCTTAATGGCTTGCTTGCTCAAAATGCTTAGCGATATGCTCCAAAAGCCCTCAACCACTTTCTCATATCCACATATGTCCTAAACCAAAAGTCAAACTCGGCCCAACCGATTTGATCTATCCGGCGCCACCGAGTTCATTTGACATAGCCATAGCCAGAAACCCTAATCAGTTATGTCTCATCGATAGGAATCTCGGTCTCACCGAGATGGGATTGCAAACTCTCTGTTTCCCTTCGTAATGCTTCGGTCTAACCGAAGTGAGCGATCGGTCCCACCAAGTTCGCAATGCAAACTCTCTGTTTCCTTTTCGTAATGTTTCGGTCTCACCGAGATGAGCGAATCAGTCCCACCGAGTTTGCCTGACCATCTCTCTGTTTGCCCATTACAGAAATCGGTCCCACCGAGTTCATGTGATTGGTCTCACCAAGATTACGTTATGCCCTAACCCTAATGAAATCGGTCCCACCGAGTTGATCATGTCGGTTCCACAAAAACCCTGACGTTCACATTTTGAACTAAATCGGTCCGACCGAGTTTTATGATTCGGTCCCACCGAGTTTGATAAATTGTGTGTAACGGTTAGATTTTGTGTGGAGTCTATATATACCCCTCCACCCACTCTTCATTCGTGGAGAGCCATCAGAGCGTGCCTACACTTCCAACATACATTTTTTGAGAGAGAACCACCTACTCATTTGTTGAGACCAAGATATTCCAATCCAACCACAAGAATCTTGATCTCTAGCCTTCCCCAAGTTGCTTTCCACTCAAATTATATTTCCACCAAATCCAAATCTGTGTGAGAGAGTTGTGTGTTGTGGAGACTATCGTTTGAAGCACAAGAGCAAGGAGTTCATCATCAACACATCATCTATTACCTTTTGGAGAGTGGTGTCTCTTAGATTGGTTAGGTGTCACTTGGGAGCCTCCGTCAAGATTGTGGAGTCGAACCAAGGAGTTTGTACGGGCAAGGAGATCGCCTACTTCGTGAAGATCTATCCTAGTGTGGAGAGTCCTTCGTGGGCGATGGCCATGGTGGGATAGACAAGGTTGCTTCTTCGTGGACCCTTTGTGGGTGGAGCCCTCCGTGGACTCGCGCAGCCGTTACCCTTCGTGGGTTGAAGTCTCCATCAACGTGGATGTACGATAGCACCACCTATCGGAACCACACAAAAAAACCTTCGTGTCTACATTGTGTTTGCTCCCTCTAAACTCCTCCCTTTGCCTTCATATGCAATGTTTTTACATTCCACTGCTATACTCTTAGACTTGCATGTGTAGGTTGATTGCTTGACTTGTGCTAAGTTGCTAAAATCTGCCAAGACTTAAAATCGGGAAAAAGGCTAGATTTTTATTTTGTCAAGTAGTCTAATCACCCCCCTTCTAGACATACTTTCGATCCTACAAGTGGTATCAGAGCTTTGGTTTCCATTTGCCTTGATTCTCATAGCTTTGGTGACCATAGCCTTGGTTTCACAACGTAGAAGAGTATGACGTCTAGTGAGGGAATTACCACCGTAGAGGTCCTTACTTTGATGGTACTAATTTTGCTAGTTGGAGGCATAAGATAAAAATGCAAATGCATATTCTTGGACATAACCCCGCCGTTTGGGCTATTGTGTGTATTGGCTTGCAAGGTGAATTCTTTGATGGGAGAGAACTGAATCGTGAAGCTACCGCGGAAGAATTAAAGATGCTGCAATACAATGCTCAAGCTTGCGATATCCTCCTCAACGGATTATGCCCTGAAGAATTCAACAAAATCAGCCGTCTTGAGAATGCAAAGGAAATTTGGGATACTTTGATTGATATGCACAAAGGTACCGACTCCGTCAAGAATCCAAATTGGATGTGCTTCAAAGTCAGCTTGACAAGTTCAAGATGAAGGATGGTGAAGGTGTCGCTAAAATGTACTCTAGGCTTGCTCTCATCACAAATGAGATTGCCGGCTTAGGAAGTGAAGAGATGACTGACAGATTCATCATCAAGAAGATCCTAAGAGCATTGGATGGAAAATATGATACCGTGTGCACATTGATCCAAATGATGCCCAACTACAAAGATCTCAAGCCAATGGAAGTCATTGGAAGAATTGTTGCTCATGAGATAAAGAAGAGCTTCATCACAAGTCAAGTGGTGCTTACAAAGCCTCATATGATGCTCCTACATTATCAAGTGAGAAACAAGCCTTCAATGAAGAATTGAGCCTAATGGTGAAGAATTTCAACAAGTTCTACAAGAGTAGAAGAAAAGAAAGAAGTTCCAAGTCAAGGTCCTACAATGATAAAAGATCTTCTAGTCGTGAGCATAATTGCTACAATTGTGGAAGACCCGGACACTACTTCAATGAGTGTACGACTCCCTACAAAAGAAGAGAAGACTCACCTAAAAGGAGAAGTAGGAGAAAAGAATCACCTCCAAGAGAGAGAAGGAGTAGAGATGATCGTTATGAACGAAGAACCTCTCATAGAAGCAAGGATTCGGAAAGGAAGGACAAGTCATCAAGGAGGTACACAAAACGAAGACATCAAGCTCATGTTGGTGAATGGGTATCCGGCTCCAAATCTGACCATCACTCCGAGATAAGTTATCACTCCTACTCCGAATATACTCAAGATGAAGGTGTTGCCGGTCTAGCACTTGTGTCAACCAACTCCTACGACATATTTGACTCACCAAATGAAGGAATTGGAAGATGCTTCATGGCTAAAGGCCCAAAGGTATCACACCCCAAGTATGTTGATTTCAATAGTGATGATGATGATTTGCTAGGTGATGATGATTTACTTGTTGACAACTGTAGTGATGAAAACTATGATGAACTTGCTATCAATCATGCTAATCAAGATAAAACAAATGACAATGATAATAAGGAGATTGAGCGTCTAACTAAAGAACTAAACACTCTTAAGTTAGTTCATGAAACTACCTTGGAAGATCATCGAGAGCTTTTAAAGACTCATGAGAAGCTACGCTTTGAAAAGCTCAACCTTGAGCAAGAGCATGGGTTCTTAAAAGCAATCAATGATGATCTTCACAAGAAAAGTTCTTCTTACATTGCCAAGTGTTTACTCTTGTCTACTTACATGCCACAAGTAAAATCTAGCAACAAGAACAAGAAAGATTCTTCTTCTAGTAGTAACAATAATCATGTAAAATTCAATATTGTTGCTTCTAGTACTTCTCTTGATTCCACTAATGATTCTCTTAGCCAAGTTACACTTGAGGAAGAAAGTAGCTTACTAAAGGGAATTATAGAGAAAGGTGTTTACAAGAGCCTTGCGGAAGTAAGCAATTTGAGGAAATTGTATGCAAGCAAGGAAGGCACCGAAGAATCATGGTGTTGGCTTTGAACGAAAGTTCAATGCCAATGGAGTCGAGTGAGAATAAGATCAATACCCCAAGACGAAGTTTGTTCCTCAACAAGAGAAGTATGATCCTACTTCTTTCAAGGGAACACAAGCTCAAGATGATCTTACACCACAAGACCACAAGCAAAAAGGCAAGGACAAGCTTCAAGAGGAGATTGATGCATTTGAAGAAGCTCCCAAGGCCTTGGTCAAGTGGGTTCCCAAGACTACATCAAGTTCTACTTCATCAAGTACGACTACAACTCCAAGGATTCCCATCAAGTTGATGTGGATCCCGAAGAAGAAGAACTAGAGAGTTCTTGAGGGTGACTCCGCCAACATACTTCACTCATATCATCTTGGCAAGGACAAGTGCAAACAACTTCCACATCTTGCACTAGTTCAAGGAGTCACAAACCCTTTTGTTGGTAAGACAAGGAACAAGGTAACCTAATGCTTTCATGGACATCATCTTGTGTGAATTTCACTCTATGTCTATGGATATCCTTGTTTGTTCCTTGTGGGACTAACCCGTGTAGGTATTGAAAGTGCAACTCACTCCAATGGATTGCCCCGAATGATCTACATCAACATTGAGCATCCACATCTTCAACATCTACATGAATTCATCATCGACAAAACCGAAGGTTAGTTCATCCCTCTTAGGGGGGATACCACATCTAGGGGGAGCTTTACTCTAAGAATTGAGCTAAAGCAACTCTAATGGTGTGAACACAACAATGCTTTATGTAAAAGTGGTAATCCCACTTGTGCTTAAACGATTAGTATGACCCATGATCAAATGTTCCCATTTGACTCCTAAGTCAATATACTCATATATAGATGACCTAGTCATCGCCAATTGCTTGATAGATGCTAGAGTGTTTGTGCATGCTTTGCCACATGTTACATTTGCCATTTTATTGCGTGAGCATGTTGACTGCATATTTTTCTCATTTGAGGACATCCATTTGTTGCCTTGATTGTTTGGCTCTTTTTCTTTGCCAAATGGATGGACAAGAATGCCTAAGAACTACCTCTAGCTATCTATGCTTTTCTCGTCTCAAACTCTATTCATGCTACATCACAAAGTTTGATCAAGTCAGATTCGAACACTCTATGTGAGGAGCACTCGGAGTCACCGACTCATCATAGACTTAAATTTCCAAAACCTCTCTGTGCATTTTGGTCTGACCGATTCATCATTTTCGGTCATACCGAGTTCACTGAGCTGATCTAGGTTTTCAATCTCGGTGCAACCAATTAGAACTTTTTGGTCACACCGAGTTGCAGTAACCGCTTGCGACTCTACATCTCGGTGCCACCGAGTTGTTCCACTCGGTCACACCGACAGGGTCAGGATATATATACCGACGAGTCAAACTTTGGAAATTCCTCCAAAACCTCTTCGCCCGCGCGTGTCCTGATCTGCCGTATCGGGTCTCCGGATCATCCACTTGACGCCAGCGACCTCCCGCCGCTGGTCTCCACCGTCGTCAACAGAATTCATCCCCAGCGTTGCCGCCGTAGCGAGCTCATCACCGAACTAGGGTATGAGTTCGAATCTTTGTGCTATTCCTTACTCCGATTCTTAGCACAAAGCAAATGCCCTATTATTTACCACGTATGAGATCATCTTGTCCAGCAAAAACATCCTTTAGATTAGATTCGATTCAAAAATTTAAGGTTAGGTTTCCGCCGAACTCATCTCAGACCGATCAAGTTGTGGAAATTGGTCTCACCGATTTGGCTTAGGCCATTGCACTTGCACTTTTTGGTCTGACCGAAACTTGCAAATCGGTGTGACCGAGTTCAACTCTCTGTGAAACCCTAGCAATCTCAGAGTCACCAAACTGTGTCTCGGTCTGACCGATTTCACTAGTTTAGACTCCAAAAGTTGCTTCGGTGTCACCGAGTTTACCAAATTGGTAGCTCCAAAATGCTTTCTGTGGAAAACTGAAACTAAGTTTTTGACTCATTTGTCTTGCAAAACCTCTGCACTTTGTGATGCTCATCCACTCTATCTCATGTATAACTATTCACAGGGTCTGCTGTCAGTTTGCTTTTCTAGAATGTCTGATCAGAGTGATAACTAGAATAAATCTGAGGAGCAAGTTCACATGAGTGAGGGCACTAGTCCCTCTAGCAGTTCTGATGATGGCAGCAGAAGTACTCCTAGCAACCTGCCTAAGGCTGCAACTAGGCAGAGGAGGAAGAGAAATTTTGATTCTGAAGATGAAGACTATGTGGCTGTTGAGGATGAGGCCACCTCAAAGAAGAAACTTGCTAAGAAAGAGTATGGCACAGTTGCTTCAACCAAGCCTGGTTTAAACAGAAAAGTTCCTGCTAAGAGAGTGCCAACATCCAAGCCAAGGAAAGTTGCAATAGAAGAAACAATTGAGTTCACTCTTGAACCAAAGGAGGCTGATGAAGGCAAGAAGAGGAAGGAAAGGGTCAAAAAGACCATGGCAAGAGTAATTGGAAAGTCCTCAATGATGACTCAAACTGAGGATGAAGAAGAGGAAGAGGATGCTGCACCAGCACCTAAGTCTCAAAAGCTGATGGGAGATGCCATCAAGTCTAGGGATGCCCCTTCTAAGCCCAAGACAACTCCCAAAGCTTCTGCTCCAGCTCTCAAGACTGCACCAAAGAGGAGCACAAGGAATATTCTAGATACTGAGAAGAACAAGGCCCCATTGCCTGAGATTGAAGAAGAAGAAGATGTTGAAGCCCAAGTGCTTAAAAAACTCAAGCCCAAGACCCCTGACCATGATGATAGTCATCCTGTGGTAGAAGACATGAACATCAGGAAGGATGCATGTCTCAGACTTTGGATACAAGTTGATCCATATGCTGTGAGGAGAAGGACTGCTCTGGATTACATGTTCCACACCAAAGAACACCAGGATTTCTATGAGACAATCTTGCTTGATAGGAAGCCCATTGTTTGTGATATGAAGTGGGCAGATTGGGAATACATTGATGAGAATGAAGATCATTTTCCAGGTGTGCATGAGAGCTTTAAGCTATGTGGAGTGGACAAGTTTGTGGGTTAGAAGATGACCAAATGGAATGATGAGCTCATTATGCAATTCTATTCTACAACTCATTTCTATCTAGATGGGAGGATTGTTTGGATGTCTGAAGTTACAAGGTACCAATCAACAGTTGCTGAGTAGTCCAAATTGATCAAAGCCCCTGAAGAGCATGAGAATGACTTGGATGTCTATGGCAAGAAGAAGAAAGACCACAACTCAATGGCAAACATGTACAAGGAAATTCCTGACAAAGCCTTGGAAACTCATAAGCTAGGCTCTGTTCATTATCTGTTATCTGGTTTGGCCACAATTAACACCATCTTGAGGCACACCTTGTTGCCCAAATCTGGAGATCACAAGATGATCAGAGGTCATTCCATCAACTTGCTGCAATTGTTTGACGTGCCCCAAATATTCAAAGTCATGAGCCTGATTGTGGAAACAATCAAGAGGACAGCTGCAGATCAGAAGAAGTCATGTGGGTATGCTCCACATATTCAAATGCTCATCAACTCCAAGATGGGCACGTGCACCTACTTGTTAGATAAGGAGCATCTACCCTTGAGACCAGACTTTGAGGAAAACACTGTTGTCATGACTGAAGAAGATCCTACATGTGTACAGGCATAAGAGAAAAGAGAGAAAGCTAAAGCTGAGAAGGCAGCAAAGATGCCAAGTGCTGAAGAGGCATCTCAAGTATTTCTCAAGTCAAAGCAAGATCAACTCAGCTATCTTATCCAATCAACATTGAGGATTGAGAAAGGACTGGCCACCCTGACTCAGAATCAAGAGAGCTTGGAGAGGATCATTGAAACTAAATTCTATGATCTAGACTTGAAGGTGACAGAAATGCAGACAGTAGTTGAGCAGCTCCAGGAAGAAGCTGAGGAGAGGAAAGGTCAGGCTACCTCAGATGCCTTTCAGAGAGTGCCAAGAGGTCAGATATCTGCTGCAGTGCCCATGGCTGACACTAGAGCAACTACATCAGCACCTACAACCACAGCATCAGTGCCACCTCTAGTTATCACTCCACCAGCTTCAACAACTTCCATAGATGCATTCATCCTTGGAGTCCTCTCAACGCCACCTCCCGAAGATCAAGCCTAGAGAGACGCATAGCACTATGCATTTTCAAGCTTTTTGGTAACTTGTTGCCAAAGGGGGAGAAAGTGTATAGATCATAGGCTGAGAGAGAGAGATAGATAGATAGATAGATAGAGAGAGAGCTTTGCTTCTTTTGCCTTCTGTGTCTTTTGGTTGAAACTTATTTGTGTGCTTGCTTGATACTCTTTGTCTATGTGTGTGAGATACTTGTATGATCATGTGTTTGATCATATCATATTTTAATGCTTGCTAGAATGATGCTATTATATATCTCTCTTGTATGATCATTCACTTTGCCTTGGTGATGAGTGCATATTTCATATTCTATCATTTTGAGCGCTCCACCAAGATGTATGTGACATGGAAGAGTAACCTATGATCCTAATCGATTGTGCATTTGCATTCAAAAGAAAATTTTAAATAATGCACAAATTTAGGGGGAGCTCTTGCTTATCACATACTTCTCAAAGCGATGCCGTATTACATTCTTATTATCATTTGTCGAAGCTTTGATCTATATGTTGTCATCAATTACCAAAAAGGGGGAGATTGAAAGTGCAACTATCCCTGGGTGGTTTTGGTAATTCTTAACAACATATAGCTCATTGAACTAATACTATTTCAAGATGATCATTTCAAAAAGTTCAATGATTGGCATGGCATGGACTAGGAATGTGGACCCCTCAAAATTCTAAGGACACATATTGGCTCAAGCTCAAGACTCTACATTTTCTATTTTGGTGATCCAAGATCACATTGAGTCCATAGGAAAAGCCAATACTATTAAAAGGGGATGAGGTGTTGCTTAATGGCTTGCTTGCTCAAAATGCATAGTGATATGCTCCAAAAGCCCTCAATCACTTTCTCATATCCACATATGTCTCAAACCAAAAGTCAAACTCGGCCCCACCGAATTGATCTATCCGGCGCCACCGAGTTCATTTGACATAGCCATAGCCAGAAACCCTAATCAGTTCGATCTCACCGATAGGGATCTCGGTCTCACCGAGATGGATTGCAAACTCTTTGTTTCCCTTTGTAACGCTTCGGTCTAACCAAAGTGAGCAATCGGTCCCACCGAGTTCGCAATGCAAACTCTCTATTTCCTTTTCGTAATGTTTTGGTCTCACCGAGATGCGCGTATCGGTCCCACCGAGTTTGCCTGACCAACTCTCTGTTTGCCCATTATAGAAATCGGTCCCACCGAGTTCATGTGATCGGTCTCACCAAGATTACGTTATGCCCTAACCCTAATGAAATCGGTCCCACCGAGTTGATCATGTCGGTTCCACAAAAACTCTAACGTTCACATTTTGAACTAAATCGGTCCGACTGAGTTTTATGATCCGGTCCCATCAAGTTTGGTAAATTGTGTGTAACGGTTAGATTTTGTGTGGAGGCTATATATACCCCTCCACCCACTCTTCATTCGTGGAGAGAGCCATCAAAACGTGCCTACACTTCTAGCATACATTTTCTGAGAGAGAACCACCTACTCATCTGTTGAGACCAAGATATTCCAATCCAACCACAAGACTCTTGATCTCTAGCCTTCCCCAAGTTGCTTTCCACTAAAATTATCTTTCCACCAATTCCAAATCTGTGTGAGAGAGTTGAGTGTTGGGGAGACCATCATTACACAAGAGCAAGGAGTTCATCATCAACACACCATCTATTACCTTTTGGAGAGTGGTGTCTCCTACATTGGTTAGGTGTCACTTGGGAGCCTCCGTCAAGATTGTGGAGTTGAACCTAGGAGTTTGTATGGGCAAGGAGATCGCCTACTTCGTGAAGATCTACCCTAGTGCGGCAAGTCCTTCGTGGGCGATGACCATGGTGGGATAGACAAGGTTGCTTATTCGTGGACCCTTCGTGGGTGGAGCCCTCCGTGGACTCCCGCAGCCGTTACCCTTCGTGGGTTGAAGTCTCGATCAACGTGGATGTACGATAGCACCACCTATCGGAACCACGCCAAAAATCTCCGTGTCTACATTGCGTTTGCTCCCTCTAAACTCCTCCCTTTACCTTCATATGCAATGTTTTTACATTCCGCTGCTATACTCTTAGACTTGCATGTGTAGGTTGATTGCTTGACTTGTGCTAAGTTGCTAAAATCTGCCAAGAATTAAAATCGGAAAAAGGCTAGATTTTTATTTTGTCAAGTAGTCTAATCACCCCCCTTCTAGACATACTTTCGATCCTATAGAAAGGCTACGGAAACCGCATGCAAAAATGTAAATCTAGCAGAGGATCAACATGGAAATGCCGCAAGCCCACCCTCCGGGACGACATGAGATTTAGAGCCTGAGGATGTGGGTGGAGTTGAGGCCGACCATGAGGAGCTGCTCGGCGGTGATGTGACAGAGGTATGAGACGCCTCCCCCGATGTCAACGGCTACGACCACCAGCTTTCAACACTCCACGGTGGGAATGTCGGGCACGCAGACGAGCATGACCTGCATCGCCAGGAGAGTGGTGTTGGGGAACGTTGCATGGAAAACAAAAAATTTCTACGCACATGCAAGATCTATCCATGGAGATGCATAGCTATGAGAGGGGAGAGTGTGTCTACGTACCCTCACAGATTGTTAAGCAGAAGTGTTTATCACGCGGTTGATGTAGTCGTACTCTTTGCGATCCGATCACGATCCAATTGATCTGTTGGGGAACATAGCATGCAATTTCAAAAAAATTCCTACGATCACGCAAGATCTATCTAGGAGATGCATAGCAACGAGAGGGGGAGAGTGTGTCCATGTACCCTCATAGACCGAAAGAGGAAGCTTTAGTTTAACGCGGTTGATGTAGTCGAACGTCTTCACGATCCAACCGATCAAGTACCAAACATACGACACCTCCGAGTTCAGCACACGTTCACCTCGATGATGTCCCTCAAACTCTTGATCCAGCAGAGGGTCGAGGGAGAGTTTCATAAGCACGGTGGTGTGGTGACGGTGACGGTGATGGTGATGTGATCTGCGCAAGGCTTCACCTAAGCACTACGACGCTATGACCGAAGGAGTAAACTATGGAGGGAGGCACCACACACGGCTAAGAAGAATTAATGTTTTATGGGGTGCCCCTGCCACCGTATATAAAGGAGGAGAGGGAGGAGGCCGGCCCTAGGGGTTCGCCCAAGTGGGGGGGGGGACCCACTAGGACTCCTAGTCCTAGTAGGTTTCCCCCTTCCTTCTCATGGATGGGGAGAAAGGGAAGGAGAGGGAGGAGGAGAAGGCAAGGGGGGCGCCGCCCCATCCCCTAGTCCAATTTGAACTCCCTATGGGGGGAGGGCACGGCCACCCCTTGTGGGCCGCCTCCTCTCTCCCCTATGGCCCATGAGTCCCAATACCTTTCCCGGGGGTGGGGGGGTGGGGGGGGGGGTTCCGGTAACCTCCCCGTACTCCGAAAAATACCCGAAATGATCCGGAACCATTCCGATATCTGAATATAATCGTCCAATATATCAATCTTTACCTCTCGACTATTTTGAGACTCCTCATCATGTCCGTGATCTCATCCGGGACTCCGAACAATCTTCGGTCACCAAAACACATAACTCATAATACAAATCGTCATCAAACGTTAAGCGTGGGGACCCTACGGGTTCGAGAACAATGTAGACATGACCGAGACACATCTCAGGTCAATAACCAATAGCAGAACCTGGATGCTCATATTGGTTCCTACATATTCTACGAAGATCTTTATTGGTCAAACCGCAATGACAACATACGGTATTCCCTTTGTCATCGGTATGTTACTTGCCCGAGATTCGATCGTCGGTATCCTCATACCTAGTTCAATTTCGTTACCGACAAGTCTCTTTACTCGTTACATAATGCATCATCCCGTAACTAACTCATTAGTCACATTGCTTGCAAGGCTTATAGTGATGTGCATTACCGAGAGGGCCCAGAGATACCTCTCCGATACTCGAATTGACAAATCCATCTCGATCTATGCTAACCCAACAAACACCTTCGGAGACACCTTTAGAGCATCTATATAATCACCCAGTTACGTTGTGATGTTTGATAGCACACAAGGTGTTCCTACGGTATTCGGGAGTTGCATAATCTCATAGTCAAAGGAATATGTATAAGTCATGAAGAAATCAATAGCAATAAAACCTAACGATCATTATGCTAAGCTAACGGATGGGTCTTTTCCATCACACCATTGTCCTAATGATGTGATCCCGTTCATCAAATGACAAGACATGTCTATGGTTAGGAAACTTAACCATCTTTGATTAACGAGCTAGTCTAGTAGAGGCTTACTAGGGACACTGTGTTTTGTCTATGTATCCACACATGTATCAAGTTTCCGGTTAATACAATTCTAGCATGAATAATAAACATTTACCATGATATAAGAAAATATAAAATAACAACTTTATTATTGCCTCTAGGGCATATTTCCTTCACGATCTAGTGCCAAACGAACGACACCTCTGAGTTTAGCACACGTGTGGCTCGATGACGTCTCCTTCTTCTTGATCCAGCAAGCGGGAGAGGAGAAGTAGATGGGATCACAACCAACACAACAACATGATGTTGATGGTGGTGGTGGAACACCGACAGCGCTTCGCTAAGCGTCACCGGGACGAGGCGATGGAACTACGGAGTAACGGGAGAGAGAGAGGGGTGCCAAGGGCTTGGTGTGTCCTCTTGGGGCGCCCCTCCCCGCTATATATAGGTGGAGGGGCATGGTAAACATCCCTTCCAAGACCTGTTGCAGCTAAGGGGGAGAGGACTTGGACTCCAAGTCCAATCCTATTCCTACTAGCACTACAAAAAAAATACACTTCCGTGATGATACGTGTTTGTCACAGTAGGTCGCGTTTTTTGTCCTGCATGTACATCCATGACAAATTTATGACAGAATCAAGATAGTCATACCTGTGCTGTCGTAGAAGTGTTCCATGACATTACCAAAATTATCATCACGGAAGTGTCCACTTCCATGACGATAAATCGCGCGTCATAGAAGTGCTTTCGTCAAGGGTGACCGACACATGGCATCCACCGTAACGGAACGTCGTTAAGCTATCGAGTCGGGTTTTGGATCCGATAACCCATTAACAGCCCCGACCAATGGGGATTTTCCACGTGTAAAATCATCATTGGCTGGAGGAAACACGTGTCGGCTCACCGTTGGGACAGATGTCATCCACTCATTGGACAGAAGGCGCCTATGATACGTCGACACGTGGCACGGCCCAACAGAGGCCCATTCCTGTGAAAAGGCCGGCCCGTTTGACTTGGTCAAAAGGTGGCGGCCTAGCCCATGTAAAGCCTGTTAACGGCCTGTTCGCATATAGCCCATTTACAGCCTGCTAACCCAAGGCCCGTTACGCCCTATCCGAATTAGGCCCAATAGCATCATCTGGGCCACCCAATATGATTCCAGCCCGTTTTCACTTCTGGCCTATGTATGGCCCATGACGTCTTTCGGCCCATATGAGGCCCTATGTAACTCTTGGCCTATTAACGACCCGTGGTGAAACTGGCCAGTAATGAACAGTGTATTACTTTACACCCATTAACGGCCCATGGTGAAACTGGCCCGTAATGAACAGTGTATCACTTTATACCCATTAAGGGCCCGTTATTCCGTTGGGCCGTTTCTAGCCCATGTTATCTTTCGGCCTTCTCAGAGCCCATTTATTCTTGGGCTCATTTCTAGCATTCGTTTACTTACGGCCCTTTACTGTCATTTAATGCTTATGGGCCAAATTCAGCCCGTGGTTATAGTCGACCCGTTTGTGGTCTGTTAACACGTTGGGCCGTTTTCATAGCGTCATGAAATACGGCCTATTAACGATGGCCCGTTATGGTCGGCCCATGAACGGACGTTTCCAACGCAAGCCCGTTTACGGCCATTATGTGCCCTGTTATCGGCCCATGTTTGGCCAATCAATCATACTGCCCGTATAAGGCCCATTGATGATACGGCCCGTAGAAGGCCCATTGTTTCTGCGGCCCGTAGAAGGCCCACTGTTTATATGGCCTGTAGAAGGCCCACTATTTATATGGCCCGTAGAAGGCCCACTGTTTCTACGGCCCGTAGGTCCAGTGTCACTACAGTAAATATTAGCCCATGGTTATTGTGGCCTAGTTTTAAAAAATAGGTTATTGGAGCCACTAGCAAACCGTAGTAAAAGAACTTCACTAACTACAAGCAAACAAATAAACAAGACAACAAGAAAATAAATAAGCAAGCAACTTACACTACGCTATCACGGCTATTAAACATATTACATCCACTGGGCATCAAAGTTCGCCACCAGTGCAAATATAGGGAACACAACAGCATATAAACGCCGCAGCAAAACAAGTCTAGAACTGAAACCACTTTAGAAGAGCTCAAGAAACAATATCCTGGGTACCCATAATGCTGGCAAGATGCTTAGCAAGCTTATTAGCTTTCTCTTGTTTGGCGCTTAAGTCCTCCAGCGCTTGCTGTTGCACCAGTAAGTATGCATCTAAATTCTGCAGGGACTTCCTCAGTCCTTCGGCTTCCTGTCGCATAACATCTGATCGATGTCTTTCAACTTGAAGTTGAGACTCAAGAAGCTGAACTGATTCAGGCAACGAGTTCGAAGAGCTGGTGCCAGCAGTGGTAGCCAGTAACTCGAACACTACATCAAGACAGGACTTTGGGGTTGTCTCAGTGTCCTCAATATAGTTTTTATCAGCTTTCTTGGAGACCAACAGGGATGTCTCACTATCTTGAACCTTATCTGCGTTACTTCCTTTACCATTGCATAACAGGGTACTCTTCTCCAATATTTTATCCACGTTCTAAAAGAGAAACAAACAAACACATCTCAGGTTTACAATGTAGTATATGAAACTCATTTTGGTAAACCAGTTCAGTAGTAAGGTGGACGGGATAACAGCATGAAACAAACATATATCTATGTAGTATGGTCACTGTATGGTCTATATCATTCTAGTTTATGTTGCCAAATCAAGATAGATACAGTTTGAATCATGTCTATTTAAGACAAAGCAGCATAGACAGAATATAAGTGTGGGAAACTACACAACAATAACAACACTTGTAATGTGCATGGCATGAGAACATAACTGCTTATTCAATTGAAACTGAAATCAACATAGAGCAAGTTACAACAGCAAATAGCCAAACACGTTGAAGAAACAGGTTTAAAACATACCTGTTGCACCGTTGGAGTTTCAATTGCATCCTTCAAATTTGAAATTGGTTGGTATCAGTAAATACAATGATGCAAGAGCAAAGTAGTATGAACCATAGCTACGGAACCTGACCTGAGAACAATTCTTCTTCTGCTTTCAGCATTGACTTCGGGTTCGGAGTGGTGGTCCTCGTGATTTGGGCACTGCAGTTGCCTTACTAACTGTTCGTGTTTGGGTGCTTTGTGGTGGAGACGGTGTTGTGTCAACGGGAACTGGGTGTCTATCTGCTGGGGTTGGGGTTAGAAGGGGTGTAGCTGGTTCTCTGTCCAACTGGGTAGGGGTACAATCTGCATGAGTGTGGGTTATGTGTGGTGGGGCTGATTCTTGGGCAAGTACAACCGTGGTTCTATCTGCATCAACAGGTAGCATGATCTTTTCTGAAGACCGTGTTTTTACTCCCACAGATACTGCCATCACTCCCTCCAATTGAAATGGCTGATAAACAAGAAAAGTAATTGAATGTACAAACATTGTAAGATAGACAGGTGCAATGGATAGTAGGGAAGAAAATAGGGCATGAAATAATTCACATTTATGTTGTCTAAGCAAACAGAATAGCAGGACATAATTTCACATATATGATGGATAATTAAACAGGATAGCATGACACAATTTCACATGTATGATGACTAACTAAATAGGATAGAATGACATACTTCAAAATATGATGACTATGTAAACAGGATGACATGATATAACTATACGATGTGTCTATTAAAGTGGTTGGCATGCCATAAATCACAAACATGCCTTCGATGGAAACATGATGGTATGATATAATTCACGAATAAAATGACATAATTTAAAATATGATGACTATGTAAACAGGACGAGATGATATAACTATATTATGTCTTTAGAAAATGAGTTGGCATGCCATAATTCAGATACATGCTGTCTATGTAAACATCATGGCATGACATAATTCAAATATATGATTTATATACTAAGGAAGTGAGCAGAGGGCAATTGCATATATGATGTGTCAACTAAGGAGATGGCATTCAATATTGTGTATATGATGTAAAAACTAAGCATTGCAATACAACATATGCATTATATGAGTAATATAACCCTGCCAAGTTTAAGCATACACCTCAGGGGGATAATAGGACTGGTCATCTGCCTCTGAATCCTCCTCTGAAGAGCTATCTGTAACCAGCAAGATATCTGCTTCAGTAGGTAGCATTGTCTGCTCTGAAGACCTTGTTTTCACTCTAGATTTCTCCATCACCAATTCAAATGGCTGATGCACAGGAAGAGCACTTGAATATACAAACATTGTCGACAAAAGCAATGAGAAATACAAAAAAAGGACATCATGATATAATTCACATATATGACGCTTGCCTAAACAGCATGGCATTGCATAATTCACATACATAATGCCTTGCAACAAGATAACATTGCATCATTCACATATATAATGTCTTGCAACAAGATGGCATTGCATAATTCACATATATGGTAATTAGACACTAAACAGGTGGCATTCACACAAAGCATGTCTAAACTAAGCAAATGACATAGCAATGCAAGGTACCATACGCACGATATGAGTAACATAACCCTGCCAAGTTAGGGCATGCACCTCAGGGGGGAAATATGACTGGTCATCTGTCTCTGAATCCTCCTCTGAGGAGCTATCGGTAACCAACAAGACATGCGCTTCGTCAGATAGCATTGTCTGCTCTGAAGACCTTGTTTCCACTCCAGATTTTTCCATGACCGTGTCGAATGGCTGATGCACAGGAAGAGTAATTGAATGTACTAAAATTGTTAACAAATTTAACACATAATAAAAAAATGATGACATGATATAATTCACATATAAGATGACTGGCTAACCACGGTGGCATTGCAAAATTCACATATATGATGCCTGGCTAGACAAGATGGAATTGCATGATTCACATATACGATAAAGAAACTAAACAGATGGCATTGACACAAAGCATGTCTAAACTAAGCAGATGACATCTTTAATGTATACAGTAAGCAATGCAAGGCACCATATGCATGATATTACCAACATCAGCATGCCAAGTTAGAGCGAAGACCTCATGGGGTAGATAGGAGTGGTCTTCTCCTTCTGAATCCCCCTCAAAACAGTTATCTTCCTCTTGATTACGATCCGAAATGGGTGGAGGGGGGGCTGCTTTTGCACCCACCATGCAACGACGTCTGCATGAAGCAGACACGGAAGAGTGCGACCTCTCTTGCGGACCCGTGTAGTCCTCAAGGTCATCTGCTCAGTTGATGATGGTAATGCAGTTGTCGTGGCTGCTGGCGGCGGGGAAGAAGATCTGAGGCGGCGAAAGACAGTCTGGAGAGCGGATCCCTGCTGTGGTGAACCCTTCCGTCGTTGGAGCAGTTGAGCTGGGGTGGAACACAGCGCCGCAGGAGCAGGACAAACCACACAAGGTTTTCTTTGACACATATCTGTAACAGAAGTAATTGAGTAAGGGCTTGTTTGAATTTGAGGATTCTAACAATGCAGGGATAGGAAATAGACATGAATAGGATAGGAATGCACGTGCAAAACAGAGAATTTAAAAACACAGGATTTCTGCCAATCTGGGTGTTTGATTCACAACAATTGGAAGATCACAGGATGCAAAAAAGCATGGTGAGATTAAGTCAAACCACAAGAAAATGTACAGTTATAATGCTATTATGCTACTATCTCTTAGTCTTGTGCTTGATGAATAGGAATATGAAAAGGAGGAGAAGTGGAAATTAGAATTCCTACGTTTTTTCTTTCAAGGAGACACTAAAGGAACAAATCCTACAGTTTTCCTTTGCTCCATTCCTTTGCACCAAATTCATGAAAAGTAGTACCATAGGAAACTTTCCAATTCCTATGTTTTTCATTCACTTTTCCTTTCAAGCACTGACGATTCTAGTAGGCAGGCTTGAGCAAGGAAAATCCTACACTAAAAAAATGTTTTTGTTCTACTTCTATTACTTTGGACCTAGGCCACTGCCATACTAGCTCAACTCCCAGGCCCATCGACAAATGCACAGCTCAAACGCGCAGAGATAAATAATGATGACGTTCAAGAGAGTCCATCACGGATAGCTAAGTTGCCTGGTACCTCACTGCTTGTCATATAGTAGGATAAAATAATCGTATTTCCCATTACTACGAGTGCTCAAGGATAATATATATAACATGTAGAGTAAAAAAGAGATGCAACAAGTGTACAACCTCTTTGGCGAAGCCATGTCGATCTCAGCATGATTGGGTTGGCCGATGAGGATGCTCCGGCTGACTTTGCTATCGGAGGAGGGGAAGAAGATCTTAGGCGTCTGGAGATGGAGCCTGAGGTACTGCTCCGCTATGATGGAGGGTTTCGCCGTTGGAGCAGGTCCGGTGAGTTGTACGACGCCGAGGATGAAGCAGGACAAGAGAGACAACGGACAACGTTAACCTGAGTGGAATTCTAATAGCATCTCCTGTACATGATGTAAAATACATAACCACAAAGTGCTAGATGTAAAATACATCAGCTGCTCATCTCTGAACTTAACTGTCGAAACTGAACCTAACTGTCGAAACTGAATTTTGCTGTCAAAACTGAATTTTGTTGTCGAAACTGAATTTTGCTGTCAAAACTGAATGCACTAGCAAGGTGAGGCTACACGTCGGTCGACATACTTTTTCATCTCTGGTCAGTCGATTTTGCAGCCGTTGGATACAAAATCAAGGGCCTGCGGTTCATCTTCAGCCTCCACCCCCCTGAGCCGTCAGCCACCACCGGCCAAACAACAGCCCCCCGCCGCCCGCGGCCGGCGGTGCGCCGCCCTGCCCGCCCCGAAAACACTCCCCACCACCGGTCCGCCGCCGCCCCGGCAATCCCTCTAGGCCCCCCCGTGCCGAGCTTTTTCTCCGGCGATCCCCATGCCACCGCCCCGCCACCGTCGGCAACCACCACCCCCATCCTGAACCCTAAGATAGATAGTGGGGTACCTCTCCGGCGAGCCCCCCTCCCCGCTGCGGCTGGTTCTTCCTTCACCCCGGCGAGCCCACCCCATGAAAATCGACTGACCCAAAAGTCGATTCAGTCGACTGAAGTGTAGCCAATCGAAGCAACATCGCAAGCAAGAGCAAGAGCGAGAGCAGCAGCGCGAGCAAGAGCAATAGCAAGAGCAGACCAGGCAGGGGACCGAGAGCAAGAGCAGAGCAGCAGCGCGAGCGAGAGCTAAAGCAGCAGCAGCTCCTACTGATGTGGACGTCGTCGCCGAGGGAGCGACACCGTGGAGGAAGTGGCCGGCGACGTCGCCATGGATGGAGCCGTGCCGTGTCGGCTCGGGACTGAGCGTCGGCAACACCGTGAGATCGAATCAAGAAGAAAATGCGGCGATTAGTGTACAACCTCTTTGGTGGCGCCGATTAGGCTGCAGCTTCATCCGAGGAAACGGTGATGATGATGCTCTTCCGGTGGTGCAGGTGAAGACGGTGGTGTGGGAATGGAGGTGGCGCGAAAGACGAGGGGAACGTCGGGGCAGCTCCTTGGAGGTGGAGGACGGGGTGGCTGAACCGGTGGGACGATGAGATCGACGATGGATCCTCATCCGGTACGGTGGATGAGGGACGTCGAGGTGTTGCTGTGGACGATGCCATCAGGGAAGAGGCTCCGGCTGGGTGGCGGATGGAGCAGGGTGTGGGGTTTCGTCGCGGGTTTTCGCGGCCTCGGTGTACGAATGGGTGGGCGGATGGGATGGAAGTGGGGAACCATGGCTTAGAGACACGCTTGTCCGAAATGTGGGGTAAGTTATGAAAGTACCCCCACCGATTTGAGGCAGTTCTTTCGGTTTAGGGGTACCACAGGCATTTCGCGTGTCGGGATTTCACAGGAGGTGGGAGTTTTTGCGCGTGTTGTAATTTCGGAATAGCAAGGCGCGGGTTGAGATGGAGGGAGTTGTCGGAGCACAACGAGAGAAAGATATATCTTAAATATTTTGGGCTAACAAGGCGCGGGTTGAAGAGGCGGGAGTTTTGCAGCATGATAGACAGAGACACTAGCTTCAATTTTCAGCATAACAAGGCACGGCTTGAAATTTCGAAAGAACAAGCTTAACATGTACCAAAAAAAAGACAATTTGCACCTCAACACGCACAACACACACACAAACACCATTTAGACTAGAGTAAGGTACACGTGCATTGCACGCATGAGATTTGGCAACCAAATTATGAATAAATACCACATTATAGCATGCAAGCTTTGAGTCATATATGGATGATGTAGATGTTCGTTTAATTCTTATAGTTCATTTCATTCAAAATCATCTAGTTTTTATAAGAAAGCTAATCTATTTTAAGATTCATGGAATTGTGCGTTGTAAGACATAAGTAAAAACAAATAATGGCAAATCATGTAGAAAAACATTTGGGCAATTCTGATACGGAAGATTCTAGAACAAATAAGAAGTGCTTGTGTTTTGATGTTTGTGCATTATGCTTAAGTTCAACCATGGAGTCTTCTAGATTATACATGTGGCAAAATCTGGTGGAATCTAGATGATATCCAACGGCCAATAGTGCTCAAATTTGCCATCTTTGGACCATCGGATTCGCCTCATCCAACGACCATCTTTCAAAGTTAAAGTTACCCGCACACAATAAAAATAATATATATATATGGGGTATAGATATAGATATGTGATGTGAAAGCCGCCCATCATCTCCAATTAGAATAGTGTGTCCATGCACGGATGCGACATGGGCAAATGATGTCTGCCATCGGTATCTCAAATTCGAACCAGTCTGACCTTGTTCAATGTGTATACATTACAACATGCCCGTTTCCAAACCACACCGCGTAGATCTCTGTTATATTCATGCATGCATGGGTTTCAAACATCAGGATCTCTTATTCAAATATTTGAATTCAACTTTACATTGATTATGACCTCACCTATTCTTTTACACCCACACAATAGTCTTCTCTTTATAATTGTACCACTAACTTTCTCTCGTGCATGCATGCACACACACTACCAGTCGACATTATCTATCGCACGCATGCAATCTTTTTCTTCCGGTCGGTCTCCCATGAAGGCACACACCCACACACATCCCCCTCTCCATCATACCGGGAATTCTTTATCTCTCACGTGTGCATGCGCAACGATCGATGTTCCTCTATGTACTTGTGTATATAGCTAGGTCTTTCATAGTTTTCCACACAAACCGATCAATCAATATATCTAGTGAGGTCTCACCCACTTTCCCATGTCCACATCGATCAATCTATACCTCTCTATATAGGATTAACATAAATAGCTAATACACGCACATTAATTATATATCCAACGTCCCCCTCTCATCATCCATGCCTTCTGCTTCATCTCTCAGACGCGTGCACAATGGCAAAGACAGCGGGCAGTAAGGGCCCTACCCCCCTCTAACATCACTATATATCGAGGCTAATATGAATGTGATCATTAGACAATTGCTGCTAAAAAAGGTTTAATTTCATGAATTGACCCTCCTCGTAAAGGATTAGCAATGCTTGGCCCCTAGCTCATTTATTTTTCATGGCTTCGCCACTGCGTGCAACAGCGCACGTGTTCGCCCCCTCTCTCTAAATATCAATCTCGCACTTGTGCATTCCTTCATAGTCTCCCTCCACTCGGCCCCTCGCACCATCTTCTAGCCCCCCACCGGATTTTGCCACATGTAGAATCTAGCAGACTCCATGGTTGAACTTAAGCATAATGCACAAACCTCAAAACAACAGTGGTTCTCTTTTGTTCTAGAATCTTCCATATCATAACTGCCCAAACTTTTTTTCTAGTTGAATTGCCATTATTTATTTTTACTTTATGCTTTACAACACACAATTCCATGAATCATAAAATAGATTAAGGGCTTCTTTGATTCAAAGGATTCTCAATGGAATTTTGGAGGATTCTAATCATTAGGAATTTTTCCTATCTTGGTTGTTTGATTCGTAGGATTGTAAACCATAGGAATTTTTCCACATGATTCATTTGCACTAGATTTCATAGGAAACATCCCATCCACTCAAACCACTTTGAAAGAATTCTGGGTTTTTTCTATACACAATCAAACACTCGTACAATCCTGTAGGATTCAAGACGACATTCCACTATAATCCCATGTTTTTCCTATTCACGTGTTCTTAGCTTTTTTATAAAAACTAATTGATTTTGAATGAGATGAACTATAAGAATTAAACGAAGGGCTACATCACGCATATATGAATCAGAGCTTACATGCTATAGTGTGGTATTTATTCATAATTTGGTTGCAAAATCTGATGCGTGCAATGCACGTGTACCTTACTAGTACTTCGAGTATGTGCAAAACACGCAAATTAGAATACCAATAGTACGCTACACAGTGTCTCTCTTAAGTTCATGAAGCCACGTGGCACATGTGGAGGCGTTGTCGCGACCTCCTTGCGTGGATTGATCACAGTGACGTGCTGCTGGTTCCAGAAGAATGTACTCGTCCTCCCTGAGCCATACTGGCGGTACATGCACGAAGCGAAGATGTGCACGCACGCCACGCACGCACTCATTCCCTCGCACGCACACGCGGGTACACGGGCGGACGCAATTTTGTACCAAGATCCACCCCATGTGATAATTTGACGCGTGTAAAGTCGTTCACTTCATTGATGGTCAATTAATACAGCGCATGCAAATTGAGTGGACGTGAGGGCGGAAGAAAGACATTATTACTCCACTGCGCGCATGCGAGTAGTTAAATCATGGGTTGCTAGTAGTACTTCCATTGGTCTCCTTCGTATTTTGTGCCAATTTTTGACAGTAACATAATATTTACGCATTTGAGCAGTGTAGTACTTGAAATTTATGTTCCGCTAAACTCATCGGGAGCCGTTTCGGGCCTCGAAACCAAAACCATCAATTAATCTTTACCTTGTTCCCATCACATTCGAAAGCCTGCTCACACCTACTAGTACGTACCAAACCTGAACGTGTTCCCACTATGCAGGTATTAGTACTACTAGTGCTAGTACTTAGGTTATAAAAAGGGGAACTACCTAACCGAAAATTACTCTACCTTTCCTCCTCATAAGTGCTTCTTCTTCGTCCGTCGTTGCCATGGCCGGTGAGCAGAGCTCTAGGTCGAGAACTACTCGTAACAAGGGAGCGGCAACCAAGGCTGCGGAAAAAAAAGAGGGCTCGCCGCCACGCAGAGACCTCGAAAGATCTCTCACGGGCAGGCGATGGCTCCCAGGAGCGCCCTAGCCGCGGAGGCGAACATGCCGAGCCGGCGGAGCTGGAGTCGTTATCCCGCGACGGCATGCCCGATCAGCTCAAGAAGCACCTCAATAAGCAGAAGGAGTGCATCCAAGGCTTGATGGAGTTGCTGACGGAGAGCCTCGACGACATGCCCGCTGAGCTCAATCAGCAGGGGGAGTTGACCGCCGGCTTGGTGATGCTGCTGAAGAAGAGCATTGCCTCGGAGAAGAAGGCGACCGGCGAAATCCTGCGACTTCAGGAGGACAAGGCGAAGCTCTGCCACGAGATCGACCTGTTGAAGGAGAAGAACGCCGGCTGGAAGAAGCTGCATGAGAATAGTAGTTCCTCGATGAAGATGCTGCAGGCCCTCGTCATGGAACAGAAGGAGGAGTTGGCGAAGCTCCGCATCGAGCACCCGGCTGCTGTCAAGGTACGTAATGCGGCCGTGGAACAGATGATGAAGGCTCGCATCGAGAAATCCCGCGTCATGGACAAAATGAAGAAGATGGCGGAGAAGACGCGCAAGGAGATGGAGGTCGTGGAGGCGATGAAGAAGCAGTTACGACTCCGCGGCTAATTAGATCATTTGGGGTGATAATCTTCCTTCTTCTTTTGCTGTTGTGTTTCATCTTTTGCTTCGGGTGTTTCGCTGCACGTGTCACGTTCTCTGCGAGGCATGAATAGAACAATGGTTTTTGTTTTTTGAGGGAATGAATAGAACAATGCTAACAATGAGATGACTAGCAAATTAGATCATTTTTATCGCCATATGGCACTGGGCTGCCGTGTTTTGTGCTCCTCCGTCGCAGTACTACTCCAGTGGAAAACTTGAGTATACCTCACGGTTCTTTTCTCCTCCTCGATCAGGTCGTCGGCGCATTTATACGAGCAGTCAAATCACAAGGCCCCGCCTTCCAGTAGTAATGAGCCGTCAAATCACAAAGGCCCTCGCCTCTCATGAAACCGACCAAGTTGGACTGCCCCGCCCTCTAGCCTTTTAAAAAATGTATACTTTTGTACAGCAGTAGTATCGATGGATTGCGCCATGGAGCAAAACTTGAAAAAAAAGGTGGTACATATAGAGAGCGCTCGTCGCCAAATTATGCATATAGTACTATTAAAAAGGCTAGTCACAATAATGGTGTCCAGCACAACCCACCCCTCAAATAAAACTAAGCACCCTGGAATTCTTTGACAAAACTAAGCACCTGGCTATATGATGTTGGCCACATATATTGTACGTATATAATGTGAAGAAACGAGTGGTAGTACTATACCAACTAAAAGATGATATGTAAGAAATACTAGTATGTACTTACTGAAGAGTTAAAGTAACAAGAAGAAACATAACATAGTTCTGCTGGGGGCTCAGCACAACACACCCCTCAAATTAAATTAAGCACACCTGAAATTAAACTTTGCAACTATTCCGGTAGACACCACATTAGAACCACCATGAGAAACGACACTGCCACCTTACTCGGAGTCCTCGTCCACGTCCTTGACTTCGTCCTTGTCCCTCTTCCTCTTGGCTGATACTTCTTTGCTTGAACCGCCAACTTGGCTGTTGCTCTTCATCCAACCCTTGTAGATATTGAAACAAAGGTAGCCATCCATTGCAGCGTACTGGATGTGGTCTATATCTAGTACATTCCGCTGCCATGCATGACGATGAAACGTGTATGGAGGTTTCTCCAGTTTACCGTATGAAGGATGAACCATGGCTCCTGCCAGGGTCAGCATTGAAGGCTGACGAGAGGACACCAGCCGATTCTTTTGGAGGTCGAAGGTGTTGCCTACAACGAGGCCTATCCGACGCAGGACTTCTTTGTCGTTACCAAAGTCTACAGTAACGAATTTGACTAGGTTGCTCTCGAGGAAGTCCTTAAAATCCTGGCACTCAACGTCGGCATGGCATATGTGGTAGACCAAGCATAAGTCATGCACGCAAACCTGGATCACGGCGGGCTTCTTCCTCTCTTCGTCCTTTAGATCCTTCTCTCGACCCACGACTGTGGTGTACTCAACATCTAGCCCAGTGACCCACTCATCATCTGAGTCTTCGAACATGCGTCTGAAGCGAGAAAGGCATCCTTTCACCGTCGCGGAAGAACGGGTGTAGATGATGTCGAACTCATCGCCGGTGATGGTTCTAACCTTGTACTCACCGCCGATCGGGGAGATTTGGGATGCCATGGATTTGGGAGGAGGGTTAGGATTAGTGGAACTGTCGTAATGTACTAATATGAATGGATGGGACGACTAGGAGCGAACTGCCAGCGTGTGAATGGCAGGGTAGTGGCTTTCCATTCTCCCATGATATGGGCTTCCGAGAGCCCTTGGATCGGAGATCGAACGGTTGCATGGCGTGATTCTAGACCTATGGGTGAATATCCAATCCTGGAGGGTTATTCTGGAAATTTTCAGCAACGTAGCATGCGACCGTTTGATCTCAGATCCAAGGGCTGCCAGCAGCCCGTATCATGGTCGCGCCTACCACGACCGTCGCGTCGCTCGCGTGGTCGTGCCCTTGGAGATTTAACATGGTGCGTTAGGCTATCTGATGTTGGCATGTCATACATAGTCATCACTTATTCACTCATACTACAACAAGGTTGGCTATAAGTGTATTATTTTTTTACTCCTCTGTATCTCTTTCTTCGTACTCCCTCCGTCCCATAATATAAGAATGTTTTTGACACTAGCTAGTGTAGTGTCAAAAACGTTCTTATATAATGGGACACAGGGAGTACTAGTATTTATTGCATTTGCCAAGGAGTGACCTCTTCCAATGAAATGGTGTTGCTAAGTTTGCTTAATTTAATTAGCTATAGACTCAAAATTGTCTTTTCACCTAGGTACATGCGCTTAGCACCATTTCTTCCTTGGGTCACCAAACTAGTCTCTCTCTTCTTGATTAACTTGCCACATCAGACTTTATGCCTATGTGGCAAGCTTAAGCACCTGTAGGAGCAAGTAAGTACAATAGTGCGCTTTACATGGCATTTTTGCATATGTGGAGGAAAGAGAGGCAAGGAAAAAGTGGAGAAGTGGGTTCTCATGCAAGAGCCAGCCTCTACTAATACATGGTGGAGCATTGGGAGAGGCACCTGTATGTAGATGGTCAGGAATCGGGAGACTCACGCCGGTCGTAGCGCCGCAGTTAAAATGATAATGGCAAGTCAAATCACGGGGCCCCACCTGTCCAGCAGTAACTCGCTGTCAAATCACACAGCCCTACGTTTGCAGCAGCCTACTCCCTCGTCTTCTCGCGTCTCTGTCGAACCGACTAGGCGGAACTGTCCCGCCGCCTACCGGGCAGGAAAAGCCCCGCCCTCGACTTTTAAATAGTATACAAATACTAATTTTGTATCCATGGATTGCGCCCGCGCCATGGAGCAAAGCGTCTAGAAAACGGCGGTACACATGTACGGAGTATACAACACGCCCGTCGCGTTCGCGTCGCACCCCAGACGGTCGGTCGGTCTGGCACGCTGCTCTCCGAATGGAACGCGCGTCATATTGCGTTCGCACACACATGTGGGATGGCAATTGAGAACCGACCATAGGCACACTCCCCGGCCCCGCAAGTCGGGTGACTTAATAGAAGAGGGAGACGAGCGATAGTACTAGAGAAGTGTTGTACTACGTTGGTGCCTGGACGATCCCTGCAAGACACGGAAGATCAGTTCGTCCATGCATGTGACCAGACTCCAGCAGACACGCCTGGATTGGCTATCGTCTACATATCGTGCAGGCTGTGTTGTACATGGCTGTAGTTGTGGTGAGAAATCTAAAAAAAGGTTTCTTGTCATCTCGCAAAATTATGTGTCATGTGCTTCGGATCACTGCGAGGGTTAAACAGCGACAACTGAGTTGGGCTAGTCATTGGGGGCACATGCACGAACAGTGACTACTCGGCTGCCATCTAGGTCAAGCCGGCTATGTTAATTAGGACATCTATCGACGGACCCCTTTTCTACGAGTTTATCTTTAATTTGAGCTTTGTTCCTCGTCTAGTTTGTCCGTCGGGATTCATGTTGTCTCCTTTGGGCAGTGAGGTTATGATTTCTTGTCATGTGGCATTTTTTCGTGTTATATGTTATAATCCGACAACTGCGCCTCCGGGCCACGTGCATGAAGACTTCTCGACAGTCATTGACGAGGTCAAGCCGGCTCCGGTAGACAAAAGAAAACTAAGTACTACTCCAGTATATAGGCAGGAGCCTCCGCGCTTGCTTGCTAGTGTTGCTCTCTTCACACTGCCTTGGCCTCTCCAGATCTAAACACGACAACGGTGGCCACACACAAACTCTCTCTCTCTGCTCACCGCTGGTCACAGATCCAGCCAGATCCTCTCCGCCGGGGAAGGTGAGAAGGTGCAATGTTCACGCGGTCGTCCTCGGCGATGGCTCTTACCCACTGCTGGGCGTGTCCCGATCAGCCTGCCTTGCCGTTCTCTCCCAAGCACTGCTGGCGAGGGAGGGCCTTCGACCCCTTCTTCCTTGCTGTCGTAGTGTGGGCAGATCCAGCCTCCTGACGCCCACCTAGCGACATCCCGGCGACCATCAGGTATAACTTCCTTTGAAACCGGCCTTGCTCTACTTCCCGAGCTCCCGACGTCGCTGCATTTGTAACTTTTACTATTTCTCAGGCCCCCTTGTAGATAGGATCAATCGGCTATTCGAAAACCACCTAATTTTTTTACATTTAAGAGGTAAAACTAGTTCATGCACTCGAATCTAGTACTACTTGGTTCAAACAAGGAAGAAAGGGGGTGGGGGTGGGGGAGGATTTGTTACCTGAATCTAGGACTTGGTCGAAAGAGGAAATAATGGGGGCGAAAAGTAGCAGAGACTGGCTATCCAACTGGTCTCTAGGTCTAATAGGGAAATAAAGGGAAACGCAGTACAAACTCAATATAAACCCGATCTATTGGTTGAAAAAGGAAAGAAAGTGGGGACTGGGGGACAAGTCAACAGAGTAAGTCCAGCACTAGATTTGCTAGCCTCACACAGTATAAGGTGGCTATACCGAACAAAAATGGGACCAACCCAGATATCCTGTTCTGATGTTTGTTGCCCCGAGCCACTCTTATGTAATGCCACTGGTAAAATGTAGCAGTCGCACTGTTAAAAGTAAGGACACGTTAAACCAATGTTGTTTTCAATGTAATGCCTCCAGTAATATGAATCAATGGCACTTCTTTACATGTCCTGCTAAAATTTCCCATTAAGATAAGTTGGTTCTTTTCGTTAGAAATGCAACTGTCCTGGTCCGCCTACTCTCCCGTGCCCAAAGTAATGTCGTATTTAACGGTTGTCATAGTTAATCCTAATGCCCACACTAATATCTAGCAATGCCACTGCTTTAGAAATTGCTACTGTCCTTGTAGGATTGCCATTCAGATAAGGAACATGCTTCTTTTCATTTGATGCATGTTTCATCACTTGTTAGTCACCCTCCTTTCCACCTTTTTTGTGCAAACAGAGATATACATTTCACGCTCGATCTTAGTTGAACTGCACAAATGATATCCAAATTATAGTTGAGCATTCCAGGAGCTTCACAACCAACCTTGATGTTGCTCAATTTTATTGCAACTAATGAAGAAGAAGCTCTGTGGGTTTCGTTTTCTGATGGAAATGGAACCGGGGCTGGAGCCCTTTTCTTAAAAAATTTTGAAGAAGAAGCTGCTAGCTCACGGGACATTGCTTCATTTTAGGTGAACTGCACCAAAAGGTCCCATGAATTGAATCATCCATGTTGGTGACTGAAAGAGCCAGCTTCAGCATCCCAGTCTAAGCACCCCCGGCCTCCATCCTTGCGACGCACGGTACACCTCGTTTGCCACCTGCTCGACCCTAGTGTCACTGATAAAATGAAGTAATAATACAGTTAAAATAGAGCGAGTGTCATCTCTATCATTTCATTTCCAATGTAGATAAAGAAAGTGCTTCTCTTTGTTAAAGTATGTTTCATCAACTAGTCCCATTGTTAATGTTTAAGCGTTTCTGCAAACTGGGGTGCTTAATTTTAGTTGATATGTACAAAAATAGAGATTTGAATGTCTCAAGGCGCCTCCTTGTACTACTGCTGTACACTGATGTTCATCACTGGCAGAAGGTGTATCTGGGAGACTTGGGACGATGTCCAGTATGAGGCGTACCGTATGAGGCGTCGCAGGGCCCATCTCGCCCTCGCAGCATGGCATACTATGATACTATCGCAATATTTTCTTCTATTTATTTTGTGTGTTTCATCAACTAGTGCCACTATAATGTAATCACGCTTTTTCATTATCTGTGCAAACAGGGTTATTCAGCTGCATTTTGGTGGAACTGCACAAATGTACGTATGGAACCGGCATATATGCAGAGTGCGAGGTGTGCCAAGTAAAAATTACCGACACCAACCATGCTGCATGCACGCATTGGCATCCACCACCACCAGTGGGATGTGTGGCGCTCTCTGTGGACGGATCTTTCTCGGCAGCAAATCCTCTAACCAAATACTAGTAGCTTATATTGGCAGTTTTCTAGGGAGTACTCTTTTCTGAAAGAAGCACCAATCTATTTTTATTTATTTATACACTGTCACAACTTTGACCCAAAGGTCCAGAGCTATTTTAGGGTGATTGGCGTAGTACTCGGAGACTGATTGTAAGCATGATTTTCATTAGCTGTCACACTGATTGTAAGCATGAGCAGGTGGAAGATTAGGTTAGTGCGAAGCTTACCTTAAACCCTACCGCCGCCGTTGAAACGAGGCGAGCGTCGAGGGAACCATGGAGAACGGCGGGGAAGCGACGTCGCGCCATCCAGCCTCATCTTGCATGGGAGAACGAATACTCCTGTGGCTCCGGCTGGCTTTGCACCCTCACGAACGGCACACCATACTCTATCGGTTCGTTATCCTCTGGGTGCTCGACCTTTGACCTGTATGCCCACCACCTCCGCCTGACTGTCGCCTCGGGCGAATCTGTGTGCTCCATCGCCCATAGGAGATACTCGATGAACTCGGAGGACTGCGGCGTGACTGCCGCCGAGGAGTACATGTACATCGCCGCCCTCATCGCCGCCATCTCGCTCTTTCGCATACATTGCCACATGGCCCGCACCGTCCTCGAAATCTCCCACTCATTGTCAAACCAACTAAGGATCTCCTTCAACCTGGCTAACTTTGCCTGGTCGCCGCCGGCGATCTGCCTGATTCGCTGCTGCATCCTCTCCATAGATGTCGTTCTGAGTGGTCCGGTGCTAGCTTTGGAAGATGGGAGGAGAGACGGTGGTCTTGCAATAGAGAAGAGGGAGAGGAGAGGAGGTGGTTTTGGAATGGAGATGATGGAGAGGAGAGGAGGTGGTTTTGCAATGGAGAGAAGATCAGAAGAGGGAGAGGCGAGACGGTGGTTTTGGAATGGAGATGATGGAGAGGAGAGGAGGTGGTTTTGGAATGGAGATGATGGAGAGGAGAGGAGGTGGTTTTGCAATGGAGAAGATCAGAAGAGGGAGAGGCGAGACGGTGGTTTTGGAATGGAGATGATGGAGAGGAGAGGAGGTGGTTTTGCAATGGAGAAGAGGGAGAGGAGCGTGCGGCAGCGATTTAGGATTGGGCGAGAGGGCCGGCGCGCTGTGACTGGATCAAAATCAAAATCAATTTACCCTTCAATTAAGAAAGCGACCCCACATTAACTAGTCTCCCTTTTATTCTGGGTCATAATTGACCATGATTTTCGCACATAAAATATATGTTATACGTTGCAAAAATAATATAATTTGAAAGTACATTCAGATACGAACCAAACGATACAATTTTTGGTGACATGCATTCACATTTTGCTTGTCACATACAGTACGTGGTCAAACTTTGACCCAAAATACGCAAAACAACAAAAAAATACTTCCAAGACCAGCGCCGCTCTTCCGCTCTTCTCCTCTTAAACCACCGCCGCTCCTCTCCTGTTCCAATCTAAATCCAGCGCCGCTCCTCTCCTCTTCCATTTCAAAACCACCGCCCCTCCTCTCCTGTTCCAGTCCAAAACCAGCGTCGCTCCTCTCCCGTTCTAATCCAAAACCAGCGCTGCTCCTCTCCTCTTCCATTCAAAAACCACCGCCGGCGAGTGAAGGTGCTGTGGAGAAGTAGATCGATGGAGGAGTACAACCGATACGTGAGGATCGCAGACGGCGACCCTGTGAAGCTAGCTAGGATGTTGGAGATACAGTCTTGGTTTGACAACAAGGACCAACTAGCGGCGACGGCGACATCCATGGCCAAATATCTGCAACAGAGCGAAAAGGCGGCGATACTCCCGGAGGGAGTCGCGCCGGAGTACATAGAGCTGCTCCTCTGGGCCATGGAGCAAACAGATTCACCGAATCCGATCGTGAGGGAGCGGTGGTGGGAGTATCGATCCCAGATGGAGCATCCACCAGAGATTGAAGGATCGAGCATCTACAGGGTGCCGTTTGTGAGGGTGTCCTGCCAGAGCGAGCCGGTGGAGTCTTCGTCGACCGAACCCAACTGCAAGAGGAGAAAAGCAGTTGGCCCGACGACGCTTCCCCGCCATCGTCTCCCTCGCCGTTCACATCGTCTCACGGGGCGGCTGTCTGCCGCCGAGGAATAGGAGGGGGCTGCCCCCCACCCCCAGCCCAATAGTCGGGCAGGTTGTGAATTGTCAGGAGGAGCTTAGGGTTGTCAGTATTTGCAGGTTGTGAATTGTGTTTTGTGTTGTGTATTTTGAGAGTACTTTCAGATATGAATGTCTTTTGAATTTCAGATTTGCAGTATTGAGCATATGAAGAATTTTATGAATTCTAGAGATCTATTTTTAGCACTTAAAAAATGTAGTTTCATAGGAGTATAAAAGTGCAGACGAGAAGAAACTGCAAGTTTCAGTTTCAGATAAGAAACTGCAAGTTCAGTTTCAGATAAGAAACTGCAACTTTCAGAGGCAGAGCATTTATATTAACACGGCCTTTTCAAACAGGGTTAACATCATGTTGGAAGTTTTATTCATGGTCGAAAATGGAACTACCAGCCAGTTAACATCATGCTGATCAACATTCATGCATAGCACATCTTCATATGATGCACAGTCAAAATGCCCACACAATGTCGAGTGTGCGAAACACAGAGAAAACGAGGGACGAAGTTTTGGCAAGTGTTGGACGTGGTTTTGGGCTGCCCCGTCTAGGCTTTCATTTTTAACATGCGCAGCCCACGACCTCGGATGGGAGGGCCTGTTTGTATTTTCTTAGGGCCGTCATGTATCGACCGGCCTATGGACCTCCCATCCGAGGTTTTATTTTTGGCAGCCCAATTTATGTATTTTTTTGAAGAAAACGCAGAGGTCTGTTCTATTTTTCTATATAAGAATAGGAACGCCAGGTACAACTTATGTTTCCCTTCTAACTATATTATATATATTTAAATTATTTTATATGTTATTATATATTATTTTTATTGTCATCATATATTTAACAGATACTTACATATGTAAGAAAACAATATCCCACATCTTATTAACTTATAAAAATAATTTCTTAACAAATAAAATCCTGGATTGTTTTGGCACGAAAATCCTAGTGATTGTGTACAAAAGCTTGGTAAGATTTAAGGACGAATGTAATAATATCACTTATTATTTAAATATATTTATAACAAAATGCTCAGCCCTTTTTTATTTTTTGATAACATTGCTGGCCCAACCCAACATTATAATTAGAATCAGCCCAGCAAAATCGTGTATCTAGATAAAGTGCAAATGGCCTGTAATTTTTTAGGAAATAAAATAAATGGGCCGCATGGACGCTACATTAATTGTTCACCCAGCCCAGCTAATGGCTGTAATTCAAAAAAAAGATCAAATTGACTGTAAATTCTACCGCGCAAAAAAAAGACTGTAAATTCTGAAAAGATGGGTTGAATACGTGCCACATTTTTGGAGGCTGAAATGTGGGCCAATAGGTCGAAGCCAACGCAAGTCGTTGTCAATTTAGTCAACAAATGATTCTGACATGTTAGCCGTTGGATTTACATCCAACGACCGGCATCCATCTTCAATCTCTCGTCTTCTTCCTCCAGCGCCGCCGGGACCACCTCCCGCCTCCTGCTGCTAGCAGCTCTGCTTAGCACGCTTCGCTATGAAGCGCTACTCCACCATTGGCCAGGCCATCCCTCCACCCCTCCACACCTCCTGTTCTTCTCCACCGACTGCCGAACCACACCGCACTAGAACCAGTTAACCCTCGTACACCTCTCCGTCTGCGACTCTACTCCCGCGTCTTCCCATCTCCGGCTCGTTGCTGTCCGGGGCCTCGCCGTCGTCCACCACCTTGGATGCGCTCGGCGCGGCGTGGTCAACATGGTCAACGAACGACACCATCGGAAGTAGACTGTGCGTGGAGAGGCTGACAGCTGGGTCCACGGCCGCACACAAGGAAATGCCTCCTTATTACGCGCAAAATAATGATTCCTCCACCTGACATCTGGGACCCACCGGAAGGGCCTCTGTATTTCGCGAAAAAAACGTGCCCCCCGCTGACTTGTC
This sequence comes from Triticum aestivum, assembly GCF_018294505.1. Classification (NCBI taxonomy): domain Eukaryota; kingdom Viridiplantae; phylum Streptophyta; class Magnoliopsida; order Poales; family Poaceae; genus Triticum; species Triticum aestivum. The sequence continues at coordinate 24,154,803 of NC_057804.1, read as the reverse complement.
GGACCCACCAGCTATCTTCGCACGCAAGGAAATGCCTCCTTATTACGCACAAAAAAATGAATACTCCCCCTGCCAGCTGGAACCCAGCATACTGGGAGGCTGACTTGTGGGCCTACCAAGTTGACGGGGACGGAGGGCTTTGTCAACTTAGTCAATATGAACGATTCTAGCTCCTGTTACCGTACGATGTTCATCCAACGCATTTCCAACGGTTGTAGTGCTTCTTCAACCTCTGGTCTTCTTGCTCCAGCCGCCCAAACCAGCGCCGGTCGTGCCGCGTGCTCCTGCCTCCCGTGGCCGGCTGTGATGCCGCGGAGGCCTCACCGCCCCCTACTACTCCCACCGCTGGCCAGGCCATCCCTCTACTCACCCACACCCCCTGTTATTCTGCGGCGACAGCAGCCTCACACCGCAGCCGAACCAGTGAACCCTCGTACTCCTCTTCGCGTGGGCATCCACTGCTGCGTCTTCCCTGGCTCCGAGTCGTCCCCTTCCTAGGCCTCGCCGTCGTCCACCGCCGTGGTGCTCTCGGCGCGGCGTGGTCAACGTGGTCAAGGAACGACTTCCATCGGGACGTGGACTGTACGTGGAGAGGCTGACAGCTGGGTCCACGGCCGCAGCAAGGAAGTGCCTCCTTATTACGCGGGAAAATAATGATTCCTCCACCTGACAGCGGGGACCCACCGGACGGGCCACCGTATTTCGTGAAAAAAAGTTTCCCCCTGACTGCTGGGACCCACCAGCTACATCTTCGCACGCAAGGAAGTGCGTCCGGGCAAAAAAAACGATTCGCCCCCTGACTGCTGGGACCCACCAGCTACATCTTCGCACGCAAGGAAGTGCGTCCGGGCAAAAAAAACGATTTGCCCCCCTGACTGCTGGGACCCACCAGCTACATTTTCGCAGGCAAGGAAGTGCCTGACAGTCGGGACCCACCTGGTCGAAGCGTACGTAGCGTTGTCATTCTGGTCGCGAACGTGTATGTACATACTGGTCGATGTAGAGGCGCGCACGTGTCATAGTAGAGGCGCGCACATGTCGTAGTAGAGGCGCGCACGTAGCATGTACACGTACGTACAACGGCGAGGGTGCAAGAAAGAAAATACGGCCATGCACGTACATACGGGCAGGGTCTCGAACGCCTACTCGCGCATACGTACATGGCTGGGTCAGAACGGAGAAACAAAGTCATCGTCGTGTTCATGGTGAGGCAACGGAATGCGTCGTGTTCATGGGGAGGCAACGGAATGCGTCGTGTTCATCGGGAGGCAACGGAACGCGTGGCAGCCAACTGGCTTGGACGGAACAGGCGATGGAAACGAGGCCTGGCGTACCGGAGAATGGAGGAAACGGCCTTGTGTTCGACCGGCCACGTTCGGAATGGGGTCCTGTTGATCGGGAGGGGTTTGGCGTATCGCAAAACGGAGGAAACGGACCTCCTACGGTCGAAACGGGGGTCCTGTTGATCGGGAGGTGTGTGGCGTACCACAAAACGGAGGAAACGGACCTCCTACGGTCGAAGCGGGGGTCCTGTTGATCGGGAGGGGTGTGGCGTACCGCAAAATGGATGAAACGGACCTCTTACGGTCGAAACGGGGGTCATGTTGATCGGGAGGGGTGTGGCGTACCGCAAAATGGACGAAACGGACTTGTGTTGGAGCCCTACGGTCGAAACAGGGGTCCTGTTCATCGGGAGGGGTGTGGCGTACCGCAAAACAGGACTCCATGGGATACTGTTCATCTCCACCGTCGACCTCCTCCAGCCTCCACGGGCTACCGTCGACCTCCTCCAGCCTCCACGGGCTCCTGTTCATCCAGCCTCCACCGCGCGCTACTCCACCGGCTACTGTTCAACCACCCCTCCACCGTCTACTGTTCATCCAGTCCTCCACCGTCTACTGTTCGTCCAGCCCTCCACACCACGGGATCCTATTCAACCACCCCTCCACGGCCACCCCTCTGCCGTCTACTGTTCATCCAGCCCTCCACACCACGGGGTCCTGTTCATCCAGAGGCAACGCCACCGCTCACTGTTCATCCAACCCCCCCCCCCCGCAACGCTCACTGTTCATCCAATCGATCGGCTTCAGTTAGCAGCAGTAGCGAAGGAATCGCTCCATCGGGTTCAGTTAACTGTCATCGATCGATCACTCGGGTTGAGTAACGCGTAGCCTGCAGTGCAATCGCTCGGGTTCAGTTAGAGCCCAACGCCTCGCTCGGGTTCAGTTAGAGCCAATGCCTCGCACACACGCGCGTACGTGTACGAGAGAAACGCGCATCGCTCGGCCCCCGACCTCCCACTGTAACCGGCAACTCCCCGAAATTTTCCTCCTCCTCGCTTCTATCACGGTTTTTTCCGTCATGGACGGCCCAAAGAATGTCATGCAGCTGCATCTCCGGCCCGCCTAGGACGAAAAGCCCATTTTCTGTCATGATTTTTTGTCATAGAAGTAGGAGCCCACCACATCTATGATGATACCGGGTTTTGTCACAATTATCGTCATAGAAGTGTCATATGTATGACAGAAAAAAAAATTGTTCGGCCCAAAATGTCACGGATGTGTCTTTTTTTTGTAGTGTAGGACTCCTTCCTTTTTTGCCTTCCCTAGCCACATGGGCTTTTGAGGACTTGGTGCGCCTAGACCAATAGGGCCAGGGCGCCTCCCCACAGCCCATTCTTGCCCTTGGGTCATGGTGGAACCACTTGTGGACTTCTGGACCCCTCCGGAACCTTCTAGAAGCTTCCTAGTACAATACCAAAAAAACTGCATATTTTTTCGGAACCCAAAATATGACTTCCCATAATAAATTTTACATATCGACCATTCCGAGACTCCTCATGATGTTCGGGATCTCATCCGGGACTCCGAACAACATTTAGTTACCACTCATCTAATATCCCAATACTACTCTAATGCCAACGAATGTTAAGCATGCGACCCTGTGGGTTCGGGAATTATGTAGTCATGACCGAGACACCTCTCCGGTCAATAACCAATAGCGGAACCTGGATGCCCATATTGATTCCTACATATTCTACGAAGATCTTTTATCGGTTGAACCTTTATGACAACACACGTAATTCCCTTTGTCTGTCGGTATGTTACTTGCCCGAGATTCAATCGTCGGTATCTCTATACCTAGTTCAATCTCGTTACCGGCAAGTCTCTTTACTCGTTCCATAATACATCATCTTATAACTAACTCCTTAGTCAGTTTGCTTGCAAGCATCTTGTGATGTGTATTACCGAGAGGGCCCAGAGATACCTCTCTGATACACAGAGTGACAAATCCCAATCTCGATTCCCACCAACTCAACAAACACCTTCGGAGATACCTATAGTGCAACATTATGATCACCTAGTTACGTTGTGATGTTTGATAGCACACAAGGTATTCCTCTGGTATCCGGGAGTTGCATGATCTCATGGTCGAAGGAACATGTATTTGACATTAAGAAAGCAGTAGCAGTAAACTGAACGATCATATGCTATGCTAACGGTTGGGTCTTGTCCATCACATCATTCTCCTAACGATGTGATCCTGTTATCAAATGACAACATATGTATATTGTTAGGAAACCTTAACCATCTTTGATTAACGAGCTAGTCTATTAGAGGCTCACTAGGGACACGGTATTTGTTTATGTATTCACACATGTATTTAAGTTTCCGATCAATACAATTCTAGCATGAATAATAAACCTTTATCATGATTTAGGAAATACAATAATAACCATTTTATTATTGCCTCTAGTGCATATTTCCATCAGTCTCCCACTTGCACTAGAGTCAATGATCTAGTTCAGATCACCCTGTGATTTAACACCCATAGTTCACATCGCCATGTGACCAACACCCAAAGAGTTTACTAGAGTTAATAATCTAGTTCACATCACCATGTGATTAACACCAAAAGAGTACTAAGATGTGATCATGTTTTGCTTGTGAGAGAGGTTTAGTCAACGGGTCTGTCACATTTAGATCCGTATGCATTTGCAAATTTCTATGTCTACAATGCTCTGCATGGAGCTACTCTAGATAATTGTTTCCACTTTCAATATGTATCCAGATCGAGACTCAAAGTCATCCAGATCGGTGTCAAAGCTTGCATCGACATAACTCTTTACGACGAACTCTTTATCACCTCCATAAACGAGAAACATTTCCTTAGTCCTCTTTAGGTACCTAATGATAATTTTGACCGCTGTCTAGTTATCTACTCTTGGATCACTATTGTACCCCCTTGCCAAACTCATGGCAAGGCACACAATAAGTCTGGTACACAACATGGCATACTTTATAGAATCTATGACTGAGGCATATGGAATGACTTTAATCCTCTCTATATATTCTGATGTGGTCGGGTTTGGAGTCTTACTCAACTTCACACCTTGTAACATAGGCAAGAACCCTTTCTTTGACTGATCCATTTCGAACTTCTTCAAAACTTTATCAAGGTATGTGCTTTGTGAAAGTCCTATCAACCGTCTTTGTCTATCTCTACACATCTTGATGCCCAATATATAAGCAGCTTCATGTGAGGTCTTTCATTGAAAAAATCTTATTTAGGTATCCTTTTATGCTATCTAGAAATTCTATATCATTTCTGATCAACATTATGTCATCCACATATAATATCAGAAATGCTACGGAGCTCCCACTCACTTTCTTGTAAATACGGGCTTCACCGTAAGTCTGTATAAAACCATATTCTTTGATCACCTCATCAAAGCATATATTCCAACTCCGATATGCTTGCGCCCGTCCATAGATGGATTGTTGGAGCTTGCACACTTTGTCAGCACTTTTAGGATTGACAAAACCTTCTGGTTGCATCATATACAACTCTTCTTTAAGAAATTCATTAAGGAATGTAGTTTTGACGTCCATTTGCTAGATTGCATAATCATAAAATGTGGCAGTTGCTAACATGATTCGGACAGACTTAAGCATCATTATGGGTGAGAAAGTCTCATTGTAGTCAACTCCTTGAACTTGTCGAAAACCTTTCGCGACAAGTCGAGCTTTGTAGATAGTAACATTACCATGAGTGTCAGTCTTCTTCTTGAAGATCCATTTATTCTCTATGGCTCGCTGATCACCGGGAAAGTCCACTAAAGTCCACACTTTGTTCTCATACATGGATCCTATCTCACATTTCATGGCCTCAAGCCATTTATCGAAATCTGGGCTCATCATAGCTTCTTCATTTTCTCGTAGGTTCGTCATGGTCTAGTAACATGACTTCCAGGACAGGATTATCGTACCACTCTGGTGCGAAACGTGCTCTGTTCGACCTACGAGGTCCAGTAGTAACTTTATCCGAAGTTTCATGATCATCGTCATTAGCTTCCTCTCTATTTGGTGTAGGCATCATGGAAACGGATTTATTTGATGTGCTACTTTCAAAATTGAGAGAAGGTACAATTACCTCATCAAGTTCTACTTTCCTCCCACTCACTTCTTTCGAGAGAAACTCCTTCTCTAGAAAGGACCCGTTCTTAGCAACAAATATCTTGCCTTTGGATATGTGGTAGAAGGTGTACCCAATTGTTTCCTTAGGGTATCCTAAGAAGACGCACTTCTCCGATTTTGGGTTTGAGCTTATCACGTTGAAGCCTTTTGAGATAAGTGTCGCAAACCCAAATTTTAAGAAACGACAGCTTAGGTTTCTTGCCAAACCATAGTTCATATGGTGTCGTCTCAACGGATTTAGACGGTGCCCTATTTAACTTGAATGCTACTATCTCTAATGCATAACCCCAAAATGATAGTGGTAAATTGGTAAGAGACATCATGGAACGCACCATATCCAATAAAGTACGGTTACGATGTTCGGACACACCATTACGCTGTGGTGTTCCAGGTGGCGTGAGTTGTGAAACTATTCCACATTGTTATAAATGAAAGCCAAACTCGTAACTCAAATATTTGCCTCCGCGATCAGATCATAGAAACTTTATTTTCTTGCTACGATGATTCTCCACTTGACTCTGAAATTCCTTAAACTTTTCAAATGTTTCAGACTTGTGTTTCATTAAGTAGACATACCCATATCTACTCAAATCATTTGTGAAGGTCAGAAAATAATGATACCCGCCGCGTGCTTCAACACTCATCGGACCGCATACATCGGTATGTATTATTTTCAATAAGTTATTGGCTCGCTCCATTGTTCTAGAGAACGGAGTTTTAGTCATCTTGCCCATGAGGCATGGTTCATAAGCATCAAATGATTCATAATCAAGTGATTCCAAAAGCCCATCTGCATGGAGTTTCTTCATGCGCTTTACACCAATATGACCTAAACGACAGTGCCACAAGTATGTTGCACTATCATTATTAACTTTGCATCTTTTGACATGAATATTATGAATATGTGTATCACTACGATCGAGATTCAATAAATCATTTACATTGGGTGTATGACCATAGAAGGTTTTATTCATGTAAACAGAACAACAATTATTCTCCGACTTAAATGAATAATCGTATTGCAATAAACATGATCTAATCATATTCATGCTCAACGCAAAAACCAAATAACATTTATTTAGGTTCAACACCAAATAACAGTAGTGTGCGATGGTGATCTTATCAACCTTGGAATCACTTCCAACACACATCATCACCTCGCCCTTAATTAGTTTATGTTCATTCTGCAACCCCTATTTCGAGTTACTAATCTTAGCAACTGAACTAGTATCAAATACACATGGGCTACTATGAACACTAGTAAGGTACACATCAATAATATATATATCAAATATACCTTTGTTCACTTTGCCATCCTTCTTATCCACCAAATGTTTGGGGCAGTTCCACTTCCAGTGACCATTTCCTTTGCAGTAGAGGCACTCAGTTTTAGGCTTGGGTCCAGCTTTGGGCTTCTTCATGGGAGCGGCAACTTGCTTGCCATTCTTCCTGAAGTTCCCTCTCTTTCCCTTGCCCTTTTTCTTGAAACTAGTGGTCTTGTTTAATCATCAATACTTGATGCTCTTTCTTGATTTCTACCTTCGCTGATTTCAGCATCGCGAAGAGCTCGGAAATTGTTTTTGTCATCCCTTCCATATTATAGTTCATCACGAAGTTCTAGTAGCTTGGTGATAGTGACTAGAGAACTCTGTCAATCACTATCTTATCTGGAAGATTAACTCCCACTTGATTCAAGTGATTGTAGTACCCAGACATTCTGAGAACAAGCTCACTGGCTGAGCTATTCTCCTCCATCTTTTAGGCAAAATACTTGTCAGAGGTCTCATACCTCTTGACACGGGCATGAGTCTGAATACCAATTTCAGGTCTTGGAACATCTCATATGCTCCATGGTGTTCAAAACATTTTTGAAGTCCCGGTTCTAAGCCGCAAAGCATGGCGCACTAAACTATTAAGTAGTCATCATATTGAGCTAGCCAAATGTTCATAACGTCTGCATCTTCTCCTGCAATAGGTCTTTCACCTAGCGGTGCGTCAAGGAAATAATTCTTCTGTGCAACAATGAGGATAATCCTCAGATCACGGTCCTAGTCCCATCTTTGCTACTATCATCTTTCAACTTATTTTTGTCTAGGAACATATCCAAAAATAAGGGAGATATATCGCGAGCTATTGATCTACAACATTGATATGCAAATACTATCAGGACTAAGTTCATGATAAATTAAGTTCAATTAATCAAATTACTTAAGAACTCCCACTTGGATAGACATCCCTCAAGTCATTTAAATGATACGTGATCCAAATAAACTAAACCATGTTCGATCATCACGTGAGATGGAGTAGTCATCAATGGTGAACATCTCTATGTTGATCATATATACTATATGATTCACGTTCGACCTTTCGGTCTCCAATGTTCCGAGGCCATGTCTGTACATGCCAGGCTCGTCAATAACCCGAGTATTCCGCATCCGCAAAACTATCTTGCACCTGTTGTATGTGAACGTAGAGTCTATCACACCTGATCATCACGTGGTGTCTCAACATGATGAACTGTCGCAATGGTGCATACTCAGGGAGAACACTTATACCTTGAGATTTAGTTAAAGTATCATCTTATAATGCTACCGCCATACTAAGAAAAATAAGATGCATAAAAGATAAACATCACATGCAATCAAAATATGTGACATGATATGGCCATCATCATCTTGTGCTTTTGATCTCCATCTCTAAATCATCATCATGATCTCCATCTTCACTGGCTCGACACTTCGATCTCCATCGTAGAGTTGTGGTCGTCTCGCCAACTATTGCTTCTACAACTATTGCTAACGCATAGTGATAAAGTAAAGCAATTACATGGCGTTTGCATTTCATACAATAAAGAGACAACCATAAGGCTCCCGTCGGTTGTCAAATATCTTACAAAACATGATCATATCATACAATAACGTTTATCAAATCATGTCTTGACCATATCACAACACAACATGCCCTGCAAAAACAAGTTAGACGTCCTCTACTTTGTTGTTGCAAGTTTTACGTGGCTGCTACGGGATTCTAGCAAGAACCGTTCTTATCTACGCATCAAACCACAACGGTTTATTCGTCAAGTTTGCAGTTTTCACCTTCTTCAAGGACCGGCCGCAGTCAAATTCGATTCAACTAAAGTAGGAGAAACAGACACCCGCCAACCACCTTTATGCAAAACTAGTTGTCTGTCTGTCGGTGGAACCGGTCTCATGTGCGTGGACATGTAAGGTTTGTCTAGGCCGCTTCATCCCACAATACCGCTGAATCAAAATAAGATGTTGGTGGTAAGCAATATGACTATCACCGCCCACAACTCTTTTTGTTCTACTTGTGCATATCATCTACGCATAGACCTGGCTTGGATGGCATTGTTGGGGAACGTTGCATGGAAAACAAAAAATTTCTACGCACACCCAAGATCTATCCATGGAGATGCATAGCTACGAGAGGGGAGAGTGTGTTTATGTACCCTCGTAGACCGTTAAGCAAAATCGCTTATCACGTGTTTGATGTAGTCGTACTCTTCGCGATCCAATCACGATCCAATCGATCTAGTGCCGAACGGACGGCACCTCCGAGTTTAGCACACGTGCGGCTCGATGACATCTACTCCTTCTTGATCCAGCAAGTGGGAGAGGAGAAGTATATGGGATCACAACCAACATGACGGCGTAGTGGTGATGGTGGTGGTAGAACACCGACGGCGCTTCGCTAAGCGTCGCCGGGACGAGGCGATGGAACTACGGAGTAACGTGAGAGAGAGGGGCACTAAGGTCTTGGTGTGTCCTCTTGGGGCGCCCCTCCCCACTATATATAGGTGGAGGGGCGTGGTAAATAGCCCCTCCAAGCCCTAGGGCGCAACTAAGGGGAAGAGGACTTGGACTCCAAGTCCAATCCTATTCCTACTAGGACTCCTTCATTTTTTGCCTTCCCTAGCCACATGGGCTTTTGAGGACTTAGTGTGCCTAGCACAATAAGGTCAGGGCGCCTCCCCGCAGCCCATGCTAGGCCTTGGGTCGTGGTGGAACCACTTGTGGACTTCTGTCATTTCCTGGGCAGCCCAGATGTTCTCTGCAGGCGTGGCGTAGATGGGACGATCCGTCCCGAACATGCTGGCGATGGTCGCGCCATGCTGCCGGATCGAGCCGATGCGGCTAGGCCCCTCAGGAGCCGGTGTGCCACCGACATCTTGGTCCATCTCATGCCGATAGGCTTTCGAAAGGCGTCGCATGCTGGCCAGTCGGTTGGCAGCTTCGACGAGCTGGACGCGGCGTGCCTCCAGCGTCTCAGCGTTTGCGTCACCTAGGGTAGGCGCCGATAGGTCTCGCAGCGCCGCGTCGAGTGGGTCTCACGCACCTCCGTCCGGGTGCTCACCACTGGTGATGACAAATACCTCCGTGACGGTGCTCCCGCCGCTGTGCTCGCGAGGAGGCAGCACGTCGTAGACCACCACGTTGGTGGGGAACGCGTCAAGCGACGCCGTGTCGGAGTCGACGATCATCGGGTCGGTGGAGCCAATAGACTCCAAGTCGACAACAGGCTCGCTAGTGATGTGGAGCTGGTCGAGGAGGCTGACGAGACGGTTCTCTGGGCAGTCGGTGCCTGCGTTGGATGCAGGCTCGTCGGAGAGGCTGATCTCGCCAACGAGGTCGGCGAGGAAGCTTGTTGTGCAGGCGATCTCCGTGTCGCGCAGCGCGTCGAGGCTGACGCCATTGGGCATGCTGGGCTGGCTGCGCTCACCAGGAAGGAACAAGGTTCCCGTCCAGAGCAGATCTCCGGACGACGGTGCACTTCGCCCCACGGTGGGCGCCAAATATCGGGGGTTGGATGCGACATATGCCAAAGGATGGCTTATCATGGTGGGAGCGAGTAGAACGTCACTGGTGCCTGGAAGCGGGATAAGGCGTAGACACGATCACATGCGTACTTTACCCAGGTTTGGGGCTCTCCTTGGAGATAACACCCCTACTCCTGCTCTGCGGGGTCTTTGCATGATCACTAAGGCACTAGTGAGTACAAGGCGCTCCTTGAGCTGTGTGCTAGAAGTAGAAGGAGGCAGGGCTAGCTCTCTTCTTCCTCTAGGTATGAGTCTAGTTCTAACAGGTTGGGAACCCTTTGCATGGGTGCCTTGGGGGTTTATATAGGCTTACCCCCCAGGGGTACAATGGTAACTTGGCCGGGTGTAGGGCCCGGCTATCAACGCCTCTAGTCGCCGGCTTCTCCACCGGCAGCTGGGGCCCGTCGCCTGATGGGTCCCTCCGACTGGTCTAGTACGGAGCCGACAGGCCGCTCCCGTCGCCGACGGGTCTGATTGGTGGCTGGTCACTGTAGCCGTGATGCTAATGACGCAGACTTGGTCAGGGGAGCATGGCTACAGTCTCGCCGCCTGGTGGGAGTTCACTATAGCCACACCGCGCCCCATTTGATTAATGGCGCACGGATCTTGAGGGAGGGACCGGCCCCTTGCTGGAGGCCGGCCTCCCGTGGATCCGTCTGGTCTGGACTCCGCCGTCTTCTGGGCTCTCTTTGCCGGGTAGGGCCCGCCGCCTGCGGGCCATACCGACAGACCATCGTGGGAACAGGGCTCTGCCGGTCAGAAGTGGCGTCAAAGGAGAAGTGGCTACAGTCCCGCGCCGTGCGAAGATCTCCGCCTGTACGGGGCACTATAGCCATGTCGAGCCCGGGATCCGGGGGTGAGGGGCTACACTATAGCCTCACCCTGTCTTGTCCTCTTGACGAGGGGCGCAAACTTTGAGGGCACCGGGTGGCCGCCTGCTAGAAGTCGGCCTCTCCGAAGGCCGTCTGCTAGGAGTCGGCCGGTCTTGGCACCGTCGGCTGGTGCTCGGCCGCCTTCGGGCAGCCGGCCGTTCGAGCCAGCCGGTCACCGGAAGGCGGTGCTTCATTCTGGAGTCTCACGAGGCGAAGCTAGCCCAAAGTCTTGAAATGCTCACGGATTTGGGTTAGGCTACTCGTGGCCCATTACTCCGACAGTAGTCCTCGAAGCCGGTGAGGCGCCGCGGTTGACAGGCCGTAAAGCCTCAGCGGCTTCCTTCCTTGCCGCGCTCTGATGGAACGCTTAGCCCACCTCGGGGAGTGCCGCCTACTGGAGCTGGCTTGACAAGGCGGGCTCGTCCGCCGATTTTGAACACCAAGGCGGGAAACTGATGGCGTGCTTGCTAAGCTTCCCCAGGCCTGTCGCTCACCGCTAGTATGCCATGCGGCACGCGTCAGCCAAGCCGCTGCCAGCCCACGCTCTCGATGGGACGTGGCAGGGGGGTCGGGCCCGCCACCATCAAGCCTCGGCGCTCGAGCGGATCCGCTGCGGCCGAGGCGGGCGGTTGCGATTCCCGCAGGAGTTATTGTGCAGTAACCCTGCGTAGTAATCGGGGGGCCGTGGGGTCGTGGGCGCAGTTAATCCCACGATCCCATGTCCCGCCCCCTTGGCTTCGCAGCCCGAGTGCTTTAAGTAGGGGAGATGGGGGAGCGGCAGAGCACGCGCGCCCTCCCCCCCCCCCGGCTCTTTCTTCCTCCTCTCTCTGTTGCTGCTGCTTCGTGCTCACCGCAGTGTCACCGCAGCTCGCCGTCATCAAGCTCCCCCTCCCACGCAGCTCCGTTCGGATGCCATGGCGCGCGAGAGGGGAGGAGACTGGGACGGCTCGACGGTGATCGAGGATCACCTCTCCTTCCTCCGAGCCACTCGTCGAATGCCCAACGCGGCCTTTGTCAAGGTGCGAGTGCCGCCGCGGGAGGAGATCTCGCCGGCACCGCAGGGGAACGAGCGGGTCGTCTTCCGCTCGCATTTCCTCCGCGGCTTCGGCCTCCCGGTGAGCAGGTTCCTCATCTCGTTCATGGACTTCTGTCATCTTCAGCCGCACCACCTGACGCCCAACACCATGACACAGATGTCCTCCTTCATCATGGCATGCGAGGGCTACCTCGGCATCCTCCCCACCATCGATCTGTGGGGAGCTTTCTTCTATGCCAAGCTGGGCACTTCCGCCAAAGAGACGGCGGCTGAGTGCGGAGCCTTCGTCGCCGTGCACCGACCGGCGAAGAAGAACGCCTTCCCGGCCATCAAGCTAACACAGTCGGTGAAACTATGGCAGCAATCGTACTTCTACGTGGAGAACATTGACCCGGCGGTCGACTCCATCAATCTGCCGCCTTACGAGGCTGCCCCCCCCCCCCAGTCAGGCCTCGGGCCAACTGGCACTACAAGCCGAAGCCCGTACCGGCCGAGGCGGCTGCCGCCATCAACCGGCTCTGGGAGCTGACGGAGACGGAGGATCTCGTGGCGGCCGACCTGCTGTTTCCCTTTGTCAAGCGTCAGGTTCTCCCGCTCCAAAGCCATCCTCATCTGATCTGTCGGATGAGCGGGCATCGCGACCCTAGTCGGATGTGCACAAAGGAGATGCCGCGTGCCGAGGTGGCCCGAATGGTGAATGAGATCACCGACCTCAAGGTGTCAGAGGGGTCCTGGCAGTTCAGCAAACGGCCCTACTCTAAGTCTCTTAGCTTTCTCTCTTTAGCTCTTGCCTAGATCTTAGCCTTGGTATTGAGTGGTCTTTCTTTGGAGCGCAAATCTACATGTCTTCAGCGACGACCGATCTTGTGGGGCCGGGTGGTAACTACCAGCCAGACTGGGAGGTGAGCGACATGGACAACCCCGACTTGGGGGCAGTCGCCTTGGAGGACGACGCCATAGGCAGCGGTGATGGAACAGGTGGCTCCGAAGAAGGGGGAGGCGTGGGGACCTGGCCCGATGATGAGGAGGAGGAATACGAGCCGCGCCTTGCGCGGGGCACCGTCAATACAGGCGCGGGCCCCTCCGCTGGGCCGGCCGCCCGAGGCGACAAGTGCAAACGGAAACAGGGTGCCGCCCTGTTCGGCGGCGTGCCGAAGAAGCCCAAGAACCTGGCCGTCGCGACTAGGCGAAAAGAGGCCGCGGTGAAGGTGGCCAAGTTTCAGAAGCTGCCAAAGGCGCCGCCCATGGTGTCAGCGTAAGTACCTCCTCTGCGCATTCCCTTGGGTTCTCCCCTGCTGAGCCATCCTGAAGTTCTTTGCTTTACTTTGTTGTCTCAGGGCCCCACTTTCCCTCGACAAGTCGACCACCGCCTCCGTCATCAGGTCGGCGCAGACCTCCACCACCACCGGCGAATCGATCCGGCTGCCGACCTCCGGGAGGCGCAGGAGCGAAACGCGCGATAGGTGCGCGAGGAGCAGGAAGCCGCCCGCCTCGAGAAGGCGGAAGCTGACAAGGCGGAGGCGTCCGCGCTGAAGAAGCTGGCGGAGGCGGAAGCTGCTGCAACGGAGAAGGAGCGGCTCGTGGAGGCCGAGCGCCATCAGGAGCCGCTGCTCGTCATTTCCCTGAACTCCGCGCCACCTTCACCAGAGTTCGTGGCGTCGATTCGGGGAGCCAGCGACGAGCAGCCGGTAATGGAGAGGGAGGGCGGCGATGTCACCATGCCGAACATTGTCGTGCCTCCGCCATAGCCGACTAGTGGAGCGTGGGACGAGCAGCCGGCCGCGACGCCGGTGCCGCCAGCCGAGAACAAGGTAGTGATGGGCCCAGCTCCTGAGGCCCGCACACCCGTGTGTCATCGTCTCACGAAGGCGGTCTCGGCACCGCGAACGCTGGAGGCCGGCTCCGCGAGCTCGTCGGTTCTGGACACCGAGGCGACCAGCGCCGACCCCTCCGGCTGGGTGCGTGGAGGCGGGACGGGGGCCTTGAACCAGGCGGCCCTTGACATCTAGGCCAAGCTCCATGCAGAAGCTGACGCCCTCAAGCGATGCAATGAGGCATTCCTGAACTCGCGAGCAGCCATGCGGGTATGCTTCTTGCTTCTTTGTTTTTGATTTTTTTTCTATTTCTTGGTGGGGGCACGCTGGCGCACCCACTGGGTGTAGTCCCCAAGTTTCGAGTCGGCTGCTGAGCAGGCGGTCCGGAACTTTAACTTTGCAAGCACCAGGTGCTAACTCCTTCTGACATCTTTATTACAGGATTATCACAACCTTCGCGGCCACCTTCAACTCTGAAGTCCGGGAGCTGGAGAGGCAGACCGCCAACTTGTCAGAGAGCCGGAGTAAGTCTTGGCTTTCCTTTCCTGCGGGAGCGCGCTGGCGCACCCGCGGGCTGTAGTCCCCGAGATTCGGGCCGACTGCTGAGCAGTCGGGCCAGATCTCCCCGGCAATTGCATTTCTTTGGTTGATCATTGATAACTTCTTCTTCTGTGGGGGCGCGATGGCGCACCCGCGGGCTGTAGTCCCCGAGATTCGGGCCGACTGCTGAGCAGTCGGGTCGGATCTCCCAAGCAACTGCATCCTTTTCTTGTCGAATGTTGATGTCTTTTCCCTTCTTCTTTGTTGGCAGAGGCCAATGCCGCCTTGCAGCAGCAGCTGGGTGAAACCAACACCGCGCTGCGCGCCAAGGCGGCGGAGTGCAGTAAGCTGGCCGAGGAGCGTGACCGACTGGTTACACAGCTGGCGGAGCAGACGGAGCGTCTCCAGACGGCTCAAAAGGAGGCGAAGACAAAGGAGACCGACCTCCTTGCTGAGTTTGAGATCGAGCGCTCCATCTGGGCCAAAAAGGAGGCGCCGCTGTCTGCCGGCTTCGGTAGTGTCGAGGACATGGTCTTCGGTAAGTTTCCTCTTTTTTCTTTCTTTGAGCTGCTGGCCTCTGGACTGGGCCGACCGTATGCTTTTAACTTATGTCTTGTTTGCTTTTTCGCCCACACAGACTTCTTCCCAGGCCACTCCGCTGTCGCAAACCAGGCCATTGAGGCCTCTCACGAGGAGCGGAGGGCAGAGGGCGTGCAGATTGCCACCGATGCTCCCCGGACACTTAACGAGCAGCTTCTCAGCATCCAGGCCCGCCTTTGGTCGGCTCACCAGATGTTGCGTCATCTTCAACGCGTCGGGGCCCAGGCGATTTCTGCCCTCTGGCCAGGCGTGCCGGCCCCGCACACACCCAGTCGGACTGCTGACTGGCTGGAGGTGGCGGCCGGCCGCCTGGAGGCCTGGAAGGGTTCTTCGGCCCGGGCTGGAGCGTGCCAGGCTTTGGAATTCGTTAGGGCGTGGTACCCTGGGCTGGATCTAGCCTAGTTGACCACGTTCTGGCAGGAGGCGCTGGAGGAGCTGGCGGCGGTGGAGGGCGAGCTTGTCAAGCGGGCGGCGGCGATCGTCGACTACACCAACACCAGCGTCTTCATCGCGGAGTTGGTTGATGAAGGCGCCGAAGCGCCGCCGGAGTGGTTCGGGCTGAATCCAGAGGACATCAAAGATTCGGTCGAGGTGATTGATTCCAGCGATGAAGGGGAGGACGCGGAGGATGAGGACAGCAAAGAGGACGTGCCGGAGGTCGGAGCGGACGGCCAGCCTCAGCCTGACTGCGCCTCGAGCAACGATCCACACTCAAGTACGCCAACTTCTGCTGGAGGCGACCAGGCAGCGACAGACCAGTCATCCGTTCCACCAATCGGTGCCGCCGACTCAGCTGTCTAGCCATCCGCTGCTCCAGCCGGCGCTGCCGACTCCACTGCCCAGTCGGAACCTTATGCTGCTCCTTAGGCCATCGCCTTTATTTTCCTGCTTATCGTTCTCGATAGACTTTTGGTTAAATTCGCACAATTCCACCCGCGGGGTGTATTTCAAACTTTGCTGAATGCTGGCCACTGGGCCTTTGCTATGTAAATATTCTTTGTCATAAATTATGCTTTATTTGCCGAGTTCTAACTTTTCTTGCTTTCTGCCCCTCGCTATTTTTCTTTGCCGCTCTCCCTTTGCTATCCCCTGGCCAGCCGGACAGCCGCTCTGCGGACTGCAGCTGGGCCAAGTGTTTAGCTTCTTTCGGAGGGCAAGTACTTAATCGATTGGGGCATTGGCAAGGTAAGTAAAAACCGGCCGGCCGGCTGCTCAGCAGCCGGTCGAGTAGGCGGGATGCCGGCCTCGGCTATGCGCACTTTTTCCTTAGCCGTTTTTCGTATGGGCACTGCTCAGGCAACTCCTGTCCACTGTACAGTCGCTCTGCGAGCTGCGGCTTCTGACAGGAGAAGTTTTTTGGTGCCGACATACTACTTGTCCGACTGCAGGAGATGACGCATAGTAGAAGGAGGCGAGCCCCCTGGGCCGACTAGTCGAGCCAAGTGCCAGGCGGAATAATGAAACAACACATTCATGGGCATAATTCTTATCATATAGATAAAAAAGGGTAGTCCCCGAGCTCTTCTCGGGGGACCCGGAGTCTTCGTACTTAATACAAAAGGTAGGGTGATACATACTGCTTTTAACTGTAAAATCTTCGGAGGAGGTTTGCGTTCCATGGCCTCTCCATCTCCTTGCTTGAGTCGTCTCTTTCGCATGCTCTGGGCTTCTAAGCATCGATCAGGTAGTAGGAATTGTTGCCCATCACTTTGCTGATGATGAAAGGGCCTTCCCAAGGCGCTGAGAGCTTGTGCTGGCCGGCTGTTCGCTGGATCAGCAGGAGCACAAGGTCTCCCTCTTGGAAGGATCTTGCTTCATCTTGCGGTTGTAGTATCGGCGCAGACTCTGCTGGTAGATGGCGGACCGGCTGAGTGCCAACAGCCGGCCCTCTTCCAGCAGGTCGACGCCGTCTTCTCGTGCTTCCTTGGCGTCCGCCTTGGTGAACATGGTTACTCGTGGGGAGTCAAATTCTATGTCCGTTGGGATGACGGCCTCGGCACCGTAGACGAGGAAGAAGGGTGTGAAGCCGGTCGACTTGTTCGGAGTTGTGCGCAGGCTCCAGAGGACGGCCGGCAGCTCATCGAGCCAGCAGCCGGCCGAACGCTTTAGAGATTCGACCAGTCGAGGCTTGATGCCGGACAGAATGAGGCCGTTTGCTCGCTCCACTTGGTCGTTTGACTACGGATGGGCAACGGACACTAAGTCCAGTCGGATGTCCTGCGTCGTGCAGAAATGAGCCAAGGCTCCTTTGGCGAAGTTTGTGCCGTTGTCAGTGATGATGTTGTGTGGTATGCCGTACTGAGTGGTGATGTCGGTGATGAAGGTCACGGCAGTCGGCCCATTCAATTTCTTGATTGGCTTTGCTTCTATCCACTTGGTAAACTTGTCCACAGCGACAAGTAAATGAGTCATGCCGCCGCGAGCCGTCTTGAATGGTCCCACCATGTCCAGTCCCCAAACGGCAAAGGGCCAGGCGATGGGAATAGTCTTGAGTGCATAAGCCAGCAGATGTGGCTTGGAGCGGAACTTCTGGCACCCTTGACACTTATGGACCAATTCTTTGGCCTCTTCCAGAGCAGTCGGCCAGAAAAAACCATGGCGGAAAGCCTTGGCAACAAGTGATCTTGAAGCCGCGTGGTGACCGCATTCACCTTAGTGGATATCCTTGAGGATTGCTTGGCCCTAGTCCTGTAGCGCTGGTACACCCCAGTGACACTGCACCGCACTAGTTCTCTGTTGACGATGGAGTATGCTACTGCTCGTTGTTGCACTTGTCGGGCTGAGATCTCATCAGTCGGCAGTTCTTTATTCACCAGAAATTTGAGGATTGGTTGAGCCCATGATGCTGCTGCTATTTCTTCGACTGCCACGACTGCAATTTGTACAAGGGCGGTTGGGCCGGGAGGTAGCGGGTTGGAGTCGGTTGCCGCCTGTTGAGTTGAAGAAGTCCCTGGGCTGACTGCTGCAGTCCCCGATCCAGGCTCTGGAGTCCCCGGGCCGGGTGCAGCGGCCGCAGTCCCCAGGCCGCCTGCTGAAGTCCCCGCGCCGGCCTCTATGTCCCTCAAGTCGGAACCGACTGCTTCGGGAGGGGTCGACATGAAGATGGAGTCTGATTCTGGCGACGACTTGACAAACGGCTTGAGGAGGCGCCGTAGGGCGACGCCGGCTAGTATTGCTTGTCGGGTGGAGCCGATCCGTGCTAGGGCATCTGCTTGCTCGTTTTCATTTCTTGGCACGTGGAGTAACTCGCACCCCTCAAAGTATCCACTGAGTTGATGTACGAGTAAGCGGTAGCTCGTCATATTTGCATCCTTGGCATCCCAGTCACCTAACGACTGCTGAACCACCAAGTCAGAGTCACCATAGCACAGGATCCGGCGAATGCCGAGTTCCTTGGCAAGCCGGAGCCCGTGTATGAGCGCCTCGTATTCAGATGCGGTGTTGGAGGCGGCGAAGTGGATTTGTAGCACATATCTGAGCTTGTCGTCCTTGGGAGAGGTGAGGACGATGCCGTCTCCTAGACCGGTGCGTATTTTTGAACCATCAAAGTGCATCCACCAATGGGTGGAGTCTGGCGCTGGCGGCAGGTACTGGGTCTCGGCCCAGTCGACGAGGAAGTCGGCCAGCGCTTGTGACTTGATGGCGGTGCGAAGCTGGTAGTAGATGGTGTAGGGGGCAGATCTATGGCCCATTTGGCCACTCGGCCTGAAGCATCTCGGCTTCCAATGATCTCAGCAAGCGGAGCGGTGCAGACAACAGTAGTTGGGTGCTCTTGAAAGTAAGGCTTGAGTTTCTTGGGGGCAAAGTGCACACCATAGCACATCTTCTGATAGTGGGGGTAGTTTTGCTTGGAGGCGGACAACACTTCACTCAGGTAATACACCGGCCTCTGGATTGGCAATGCTTTGCCTTCCTCCTTGCGCTCCACCACTATGACTGTGTTGACCACCCGACTGGTGGCGGCGATGTAGAGGAGCATGGGCTCCTTGTCAGTCGGGGCCGCCAGGATAGGAGGGGTGGTCAACATCTTCTTGAGCTGGCGGAAAGCTTCATCCGCCTTGTCGTTCCACTCAAAAAAGTGGTCTTCTTCATGAGCTGGTACAGGGGGAGAGCCTTCTCACCCAGCCGACTGATGAAACAGCTGATAGATGCCAGGCAGCCGGTGAACTTTTGTACGTCCAGCAGTCGGGCGGGCACCTCCATCTTCTCGATGGCCTTGATCTTCACAGGGTTGCACTCTATGCCGCGCTCTGAGACCAGGAAGCCAAGAAGTTGGCCGACTGGTACTCCAAAGACGCATTTCTCCGAGTTGAGCTTGATTTGAAATTGGCGCAAGTTCTCAAATTTCTCTTTTAGGTCTTCTAGCAGCATGCCACGCTTCTTCGTCTTCACCACCACATAGTCCACGTAAACATGGGCATTTCTACTGAGTTGCTTGAGGAGACACCTTTGCATGCAACGCTGAAACATGGCGCCGGCATTCCTCAAGTCGAACGTCATGGTCAGGTAGCAGAAGGCTCCGAAGGGCGTGATGAAGGCGGTCTTCAGCCTTTTGGCCGGGTTCAGCTTGATCTGATGGTACCCTGAGTATGCATCCAAAAAACTCAGTAGCTCGCATCTGGCTGTGGAGTCTATCACTTGGTCGATTCTTAGCAAAGCAAAGGGATCTTTGGGGCAAGCTTTGTTGAGGCTGGTATAATAAATACATATGCGCCATTGTTTATTCTTCTTCAGCACAAGAACTGGGTTGGCCAACCACTCTGGGAAGAATACTTCCATGATGAAGCCGGCTGCTAGAAGTCGGGCTATCTCTTCTCCAACAACTCTTCTCTTTTCTTCTAACAGGCGGCGCAAGGGCTGCCTGACCGGCTTGACGTCAGGTCGGACCTGTAGCTTGTGCTCGGCGAAATCCGTCGGGACACCCGGCATGTCTTTGGGAGACCATGCAAAGATGTCACGATTCTCACAGAGGAAATCGACGAGCTTGCCTTCCTATTTGCTATCAAGGCTTGTTCCAATGAGAGCGTGCCTCTACGAGTGCTCCGGGTCCAAGGGTATCTTCTTTGTTTCCTTCGCCGGCTTGAACGAGCCCTCAACTTCCAACTCCTTGGGTGGAGGTGACATTTCCGGCTACTTGCCTGCCATCGCCACAACCCGGTCAAGGAGCCGTTTTTCAGCTGCAATCACAAGCGACTCGGCCAGCTGGCTACTGTCTGCAGCACAGGCGGACGACTTCTTGTAGTCTCCGACTATGGTCAGGATCCCCCTGGCAGTCGGCATCTTCATCTTGAGGTAAGCATAGTGGGGGACCGCCATGAACTTGGCCAGAGCAGGTCGGCCAAGTATCGCATGATAAGGGCTCTCAAGGTCCACCACCTCAAACCAAATTGACTCTCGGCGGAAGTGATTTTTGTCCCTGAAGAGAACATTGATCTGGGTCTTGCCGATTGGTGAGCAGGAAAGGCCAGGAACTATGCCATGGAATACAGTCCGACTGGGTTGAAGCTGCTTCTGCTTGATTCCCAACTTCGCCATTGTGTCACGGTACAGGATGTTAATGTTGTTGCCGCCATCTATCAGGACTCGGGAGAAGCGAGCTGCCCGCCTCTCTGTTGTGAAGGTGGCGTCTAAGACCAGGGCATACGAACCAGGGGAGGGCATCACCTCTGGGTGGTCAGCCCTGCTCCAACTGATGGGCTTCTCGGACCAGTGCATGAACTCTAGAGTCTCTGACGCTACTGCATGTACTTCTTGCTGCTGTTGCCGCCTGTTGCGCCTGTCATCGGTCACACTGGTGAACACAACGTAGGCTCCATGCTCCACAGGATACTCATCTTGTATGGTGCCGACTGGCCGAGCTGTCGGCTGCTGGGGCGGTGGAGGCGGCGGGCCGGCAGGCGGAGGAGGCAGGAGTCCGTCTCCCTTGGCGATTCTGGCGAGCCAGTGGCACTTCCGAGTGGTGTGGTTGGACGGCTTCGTGCCACTATGGAACTTGCGGGGGGCATGAAGAGTCTGCTCGTACGAGAAGGCGGGCAACCAATTAGGCTTGCCGCCCTTCTGGCGCTTTGGTGGGGGCTGCCCCTCCGGCTGCTGGCCTTCAGCTATCGCCACCTGCCGGCTGGTGGAAGCCGGTTGCGTGGCTTTGCGCTTGTTGTCGCTGGGTTGCTGTCGCCGACTGGTGTCACCAGCCGGGGTCCGAGGAGCCTAGGGAGCTACTTTTCCTGACGCGTCGACTTGGATCTCCGCCTTCATGGAGGAGTCGGCTGTGGCGTATTTGTCGGTGATGATCAGCAGTTCATCGGGAGTCGTCGGCTCGTCGCAGAGGAGTCAATGCTTGAGGAGGGTGCCCTCTCGGCACCTGGCGGTGAAGTATTCGATGGTCTGCACCTCGTGCACGCCCTCGTAGGAGTTGCGCAGCTCGGCCCAGCGTGTGAGGTAGTCGCGAGTCGATTCGTTGGGCTGTTGGACGCACAAGGAGAGCTGGCAAGGCTTGGGAGGCCGCTTGTACGTGCTAGTAAAGTTGTGGATGAAGGCTTCGGTGAAATCAACCCAACTGTTGATGCTGCGGGGCTTCAGGCTGTTATGCCACGTCCGGGATGTGCCTTGGAGCATGAGCGGGACGTACTTCACGGCAACGCGCTTGTTGCCGTTCGCTATGCTGACGGCCGTGGAGTAGTCGACGAGCCAGTCTTCCGGCTTCACGGAGCCGGTGTACTTGGGTGTATCCCTTGGGAGCGTGAACCCCCGAGGGAAAGGCTCATCTCGGATTCGTGGGCCAAAACAGGGCGGGCCCAACGCGTCTTCTTCTTCTAGCGCCAGGGATCGGTTGAGGTGATCGATCCGATGGCGGGCGTCGTTCTCGCTGACTCCCTCCCGGCGGCCGAGGCGGTCGCCGAGTGTCAGGTGCGTGACAGGCGGTGGAGTGGGGTGCCTTTCTCCATGAGGCTGAGGAGGAGAAGGATCACCTCACCGCTCCACGGCTCGGGGACGGCCATATGTGTCGCGCTCGATGGAGAGATGAGTCCCACTGCGGCTGGCAGCCGGCTCGTTGCCTTTCTTACTACGGACGCCGCCAGTCGACGTCTGAGATGTCGCGCCGAGATCCTGGCGAAGGGGCGACTCGCCGTTCTGCCGGATGGGCGCTTCGGCGCGGCAGCTGGCTTCGTGCTGCTCGGCAGCCGCGTCAAGGAGCTGTTGGAATCGCTCCGTCATGTGGCGACGCTCGTCGCCCTCGTACTTGTCCAGCTCATCCATCACTGCCTGGGCAGCCCAGATGTTCTCGCAGGCGTGGCGTAGACGGGACGATCCGTCTCGAACATGCTGGCGATGGTCGCGCCACGCTACCGGATCGAGCCGATGCGGCAAGGCCCCTCAGGAGCCGGCGTGCCACCGACAGCTCGGTCCATCTCGCGCTAGTAGGCTTCCGAGAGGCGTCGCATGCTGGCCAGTCGGTTGGCACTTTCGATGAGCTGGACGCGGCGTGCCTCCAGAGTCTCAGCGTCTGCGTCACCCGGGATAGGCGCCGACAGGTCTCGCAGCGCCACGTCGAGTGGGTCTCGCGCGCCTCCGTCCGAGTGCTCACCACTAGTGATGACAAATACCTTCATGACGGTGATCCCGCCACTGTGCTATCGAGGAGGTGGCTTGTCGTAGACCACCACGTTGGTGGGGAACGCGTCAAGCGATGCCGTGTCGGAGTCGACGATCATCGGGTCGATGGAGCCAACAGACTCCAAGTCGACAGCAGGCTCGCTGGTGACGTGGAGCTGGTCGAGGAGGCTGACGAGACGGTTCTCGGGGCAGTCGGTGCCTGCATCGGATGCATGCTTGTCGGAGAGGCTGATCTCGCCAACGAGGTCGGCGAGGCAGCTTGCTGCATAGGCGATCTCCGCGCCGCGCAGCGCGTCGAGGCTGACACCGTCGGGCGTGCTGGCCTAGCTGCGCTCGCCAGGAAGGAACAAGGTTCCCGTCCAGAGCAGATCTCCGGACGACGGTGCACCCCCACGGTGGGTGCCAAATGTCGGGGGTTGGGTGCGACATATGCCAAAGGATGGCTTATCATGGTGGTTGCGAGTAGAACGTCGTCGGTGCCTGGAAGCGGGATAAGGCGTAGACAAGAACGCCTGCGTACTTTACCCAGGTTTGGGGCTCTCCTTGGAGATAACATCCCTACTCCTGCTCTGCGGGGTCTCCGCATGATCACTAAGGCACTAGTGAGTACAAGGTGCTCCTTGAGCTGTGTGCTAGAAGTAGAAGGAGGCAGGGCTAGCTCTCTTCTTCCTCTAGGTATGAGTCTAGTTCTAACAGGTTGGGAACCCTTTGCATGGGTGCCCTGGGGGGTTTATATAGGCTTAACCCCCAGGGGTACAATGGTAACTTGGCCGGGTGTAGAGCCCGGCTGTCAGCGCCTCTGGTCGCCGGCTTCTCCGCCGGCAGCTGGGGCCCGTCGCCTGGTGGGTCCCTCCGACTGATCTGGTACGGAGCTGACAGGCCGCTCCCGCCGCTGGCGGGTCTGATTGGTGGCTGGTCACTGTAGTCGTGATGCTAATGACGCAGGCTTGGTCAGGGGAGCGTGGCTATAGTCCCGCCGCCTGGTGGGAGTTCATTGTAGCCACACCACGCCTCATCTGATTAATGGCATACGGATCTTGAGGGAGGGACTGGCCGCCTGCTGGAGGCCGGCCTCCTGTGGATCCGGCTGGTCTGGCTTCCGCCGTCTTCTGGGCTCTCTCTGCCGGGTAGGGCCCGCCGCCTGCGGGCCGTACCGACAGACCATCGTGGGAATAGGGCTCCGCCGGTCAGAAGTGGCGTCAAAGGGGAAGTGGCTACAGTCCTGCGTCGTGTGAAGATCTCCGCCTGTATGGGGCACTGTAGCCATGTCGAGCCCGGGATCCGGGGGTGAGGGGCTACACTGTAGCCTCACCCTGTCTTGTCCTCTTGACGAGAGGCGCAGACTTTGAGGGCACCGGGTGGCCGCCTGCTAGAAGTCGGCCTCTCCGGAGGCCGTCTGCTAGGAGTCGGCCGGTCTTGGCGCCGTCGGCTGGTGCTCGGCCGCCTTCGGGCGGTTCGAGCCAGCCGGTCACCGGAAGGCGGTGCTTCATTCTGGAGTCTCGCGAGGCGAAGCCGGCCCAAAGTCTTGAAATGCTCAGGGACTCGGGTTAGGCTACCCGTGGCCCATTACTCCGACAAGGGTCGTCAATCCTTGATCGCCAGGGCGACATAAATGTTCATCGGTCATGGGGCCATATAAACCTTACCTGTTACAGATTTCGGGTGACACACACAATACCTCTTGAGCCAGGGGCAGGGGCATCGTCAGACATGAAAGGGTGAAAGACTCGGATCTTAGACCCGGCCATGCATCTTGGATGTGCATTACAAACTTGGCAAAAGAGCTAAGTGAATCGCTCGTGGATTAAGTAGAGCACCTCTATAGAGTGTAATGAATTGTGGCTTGTCACTCCCTGATTTGGGAAAGATCCGCGAACACGGTGGGAAAGGAGTCTACTGGAGGTTCTAGCAACCTATGAAGTCTGATGATCACTTGGATGATAGTTTTACTGTCTACATGATGTCATCATCCTTATTGCAATGATCTATTTGTCATAAATTAAATACTTCCATATGCATTTTCTCATGTTTAGGTAGGACACAAAAGTTTGAACCACATATGGTTAATTTGTGTGGGGGTTAAATATTTGCTTAAGTTGTTAAAGCTTTCAATATATGGTTAGATCATAACCGGGGGTGGAGCTGACCCAACCCCTAGCCACATTCGGGGCATAATGTCCATGCACACATGTGTAGGATATTGTAGTGAACCATAGTAGTGTGCTATCGCTTAGTGCAACCTAGCTCCTCCCTTGGCTATAGGTAAGACCAAACAAAATAAGCCTGACCCCAAGAGATTTTTTATATTTTCTTGCAGTTTATACTTTTGGCTTCCTGGTTTCATGCGGTTTACACTCGTACATTTTTTGATTTCACGCAATTTACACTCCTTTTTCTCTCTAAGTAGAGTGGCGACACAAAATACGTGTTGATCTGTAGATAAGTACATAAGTTATGCATCACGCAACCCAGAAAGACCGCTCGAAGTTAACTTTTTCCATTGTTAGCTAGGACACAAGGCTGTACGCCACATAAAATGTTGAAAGTTCTTGGATATAGTTAAAATTTTCTATATATGGTTAACACAATTTTTATGCTATTTGAGTATAAAAACTCAAGTGTATATTTAGTATGCAAACTATAAATTTTGGCCTAGAGTTGTTTCTCCATTCATGCTTCGGACGTTTGTTCGATACGACCATTTTTCAAATACACGTTGTACATTTATTGAATTGGGACGATTTCTTTTTTATTAAACCACTCAAACATTTTTTAGTATTGTATAAACATTTCTATATAAATTCATGAACTTATTTTTAAAACCACAAGAATATTTCTTTGAATTGTCACATACATTTTCTTGAATTGTACAAAACAAATTTTTATACTACGCAAAAATTCATTCACATTGTATAAGTATTTCCAAAAAATGTGACATACATATTTTTGAAGTACGTGAATTCTTTCTTAAATGTAACATACATTTTTATAGGGACGAAACATTTTTTTTGCAATGCACACACTTTTTCTTACATTGTATACACATTTAAAAATCACATATATCTTTTGAAATACAAAAAAAATGTAATCGTGACAAACATTTTTTAATGCTATCAACATTTTTTAAAGTTGTGCCAACATTTTGTATACACCACTGACCAACTTCTCAAATGGGAGTTGAGCGAGGATGTTGTCGAGCATCTCCGGTGGAAGCAACATCAATTAATCCGGGCCAGTCACCAATACCTCCTCAACCTACCGGTGTCTCATGGAGGAGGAACTCACGCTGCCATTCTCTCCATTGGGGAATTACAGACAATGACGGTGGGAGGGATGGGGTGTTGCAACTTCGTGTGCCGTTAATACTACAACTATTGTGTGACCGTATGGACAATGTAGTGCCTTGGATGCAAAACTAGGGGCATACCAAACACGTGTGCGTGTGCTTGCATTATCGGCACCACACGCGTATGACAGGTGACGCCTTCCTACAATTCGTTATAAAGCCACGATATGCATCAATTTGACTTGAGATATTTTGCCAAGCCGAGTTGCCTCACTCTTGTGCTTACCCTCTACGCTTCCGGCACATTCGGCTAGAGGCTAAGGAGAGCAACTCTACGATTGTTACTTCCGGATTGACCGAGTAAGTAACTCAGACGGGTGAAGCCGAAAACTAGCGGTCACAAGAATATAATTGGTCATCAGCGAAGGAAGTGAAAATATAGTCTTCTCTTCAAAACAGAAGTAGAACGAGATTTCAAACCCGTCGAATCCAAAAATATTCCTGAAATAAAGGTCCTCAGACGCAAGTGCCGGAATTATTGGCTACCTGGTCGCAGTTAAATCGACACCCCGGGAAAAGGAACTGATAGAGGAACTATTTTTCGCTAAAGATGCGACTTGAGTTAAAAAGCAATATAGCATAACTCTCTGCGAGACTTACGTTTTGACCTTATGGCTGGATTGCCTTGTTCCTTCTAAGTGTGGTTCGATACTCTCGGTCCATTTGTAGGAACACTCCTCGGCCCCTGACCGAAGAGGTAGAATCCGATAGTTGGTTAACGAAGTATAACATCTGCGGATATGAGATATAAACTAAACGTACATAGATACATAAAGGTTACGTAAAATAGCATAAACTATTTTACATAAAGTTATTCAAAACCATCTATAAGTGTGTCCAGGCGACAATCCTTATCGGATAGCCGAGCTGCAGGCATGACGTTCTCATAATTCACGCTAGTTTTTATTTCTTCCCCGTCAGGCCCCGCAAGGCCAACTCGGGCTAGTTCCTCCATCTCTAGCAGACACTAGCATGTCTTGATCATGGCCCATGCTTCTCGAGCACCTTTACGGCAGGCTGATATCTGCCACGATTCGAACTCGATACATGTTACCATTTCTCAAATTCATGTTAGAGTTTTTTTAATTGGCATGAAACATTTTTGTAAAACCAATTAAACATGTTTTTCATTGTATAGGCATTTGTTAAAATGCCACGAACATTTTAGAAACGAGCAAATATTTCCTCAAAATGTGACATACATTTTTTCCAATGGTAAGAAACAATTATTTTACAGTACGTATTTTAAAAAAATGTATAAATATTTTTCAAAAATGTGTCGTACATATTTGAAATAAGTAAACATTTTTTCTAAAATGTCACATACATTTTTTTATTTGTATGAAACATTTTTTATGTAGTCACAAAAAAATTTTACACTGTATACACATTTTCCTAAATACCGGAATATTTTTTAATTGTCATGAACTTCTTTTTTATGCTTTCAAATTTTTTACAAGTTGCGCGAATATTTTGGTAAAACCGACCAACTTCTTAAAAGAGAGCCGAGCGAAGATGTTGTCAAGCATCTCTGGCAGAAGTGACATCGGGTAGTCCAAGCCAGGCCATTGGCTCCTCCTCCACCAATGAGTGACTCAATAGGTGAGGACAGCACATATATTGAATAGCCCATTAAGATTACCTATGGTTTCGAGCCACTAGCCCAGTGAAGGCCCACTAGCAAGTTTCTTGGAGCACTACTTCCTCAGCAACCAACCAACAATTGTGTTCCACATTCAAAAAAGAAAGGCTTACTACCTCCCTCTTGGGTCCAAGAAGTCCAATCTAGCTTTGAAGGCTAAGCAAGTTCAAGAACAAATCGACGAAGAAGAAGAAGAAGAAGAGGGGGGGAATAGGGTATCTCATGAGAAGGGTGGCAAATGGCAACCTTCAGCCCCATCATCGCAGAGTCCAGCAATACTCTGGCTGCTCCTTCTTCTCCTGAAGTGAACCAACCCAACTGATCAACGTGGCTCCTTCTGGAAGCAGCGGCGTCGACGAGCAGTTCCCTCCATGGACGGACGGTTTTCTCTCGGAATTACTCACTTGAGTTTACTTCGTCCTCGATCAGGAGGCCACAAATGTGTGTGGTGTGTGCGGGCGCTCTTGCTTGCTTGCTTGTGGCATAAAGCATCACACCATTGACTGAAGGTTAGTACAATATGGACCTGAAAAGCATACGGTTTCAGCAAAATAACAACCTTGATATTGAGATCGTTTTGAGCCAAGAAAAGATAATAAATGGTAAGTGGTAACATCTACCAACAGCCTGTCAAACACATTCACCAGCGCAAATTCGCAATACCCTTTTGATTTGAAACCATCAATTCAGACACGACGTAACTTTTTCTCAAAAGATGCACGATGGTTACCAGTATCTCCTGTTGTCTGTCAACACCAGAAATGCCAACATAGTAGACTATCGGTAAACACAACAGGGATTATACAATCTGCAAAAGAAAGCAGAATTCTGCTTGCAAGGCATTCGTAAGAGCTCAGTTCAGCATTACTGAATAAATGCTGTCTATGAACATTCTGCCATATCATAGAGTTGATATAACTACATGAGGCACTTCTGGGGATCTACAAAATGTACCATATCTTGGTTCATCTGTGCATCTGAAACAACCAGTCACAGACATGGAAATTGGTGCAAATCCACCTCAAAAAGGAAAACAAGCTAGAGGTTCATACGACAACAGTCAACACCTACATCTTTTATTCATCCATGGTTTAAGCAGTTAGCAACTGAAAGGATTGGAGTTTTGAAAGTACTCGAGAGTCCTCCAGGTTTGAGGCTGGAAATTTTCGAGGCCTTAGTTCCAGCTGAGCTTGGGGGGACGCCTTTTCGCATGCTTCTAACTCTTCACATGCTTCCACATAAGATTCGGTTTCTTCTCCATAGTTGAAAGTGACGACAAACGATTCAAGCAATCCTGTCTTGGATAGCAGAGACTTCATAAACCACATGTCATTTCGTAAGGAACCCATACCATGCAGTGAGATGTGTTTGAGATTGGCAAACAAGTCATCGCTTATCTCTGCATCAAGAATATCCTGATCAATGGTGTCAGCACGGACAGCATCATCTAGCGCAGCAGGATCTAGATTTTTGAATAGGTCGGAACGATTCTCTGCCTACATAAGGAAGTCCAAAATTGCAGTGTCAATTAAACAACTCAATGCAGCAACGGTTGTCTGTTAACTGAGACATACAGGTTCAAGGGGTGCATCTTATATTACCAAAATCTGGAGTTCTTCAAGGTGAGGGCCAAATCTCAGCAAAGAAAATATCGACCTGATGCTTGGGAGTTTGCCAAAATTGCAGTCAGCTCTGCAAACCTCAAGTTCTTAAACTTCCATGAAATCCCTTCCAGCGGATTTCCTTTAATCTGGAAAACATAACAACATAGTGATTAGACTAGCATATGGTCCTGATGCAACTTTACATTGGGATGGTATATAACAGTAATCAATTATGTCTATATAATACTTGAAGCTGAGAAGCTAAGAGTGATTTTGTTACCAATGTTTATTTGCTGCATCTAGAGTGTATTGCATGAGTGAAATCACAATGTAAAAAGCTGCATAGCTGATTTCCATAGGTGCCTGTCCATAAGATCCTAACACTTCAAGCTTAAAAAAAAAGGATCATGACACTCATCTAAAATGAAGGGCAAAGTCCCAGTCCTGTTACGCTAAAAGAAAAACTAAAAGGGTGAACACATGAGTGCTTATCCACGCACCAAACAACTATCATTACGGAGTTGACAAATAAAATAGTTACAACCAAGCTCTTAGCGTTAATATCTCAGATGACTGCTCGATACTCCACACGATAATGCAATACACAACAACAACAACAAAGCCTTTAGTCCCAAACAAGTTGGGGTAGGCTAGAGGTGAAACCCATAAGATCTCGCAACCAACTCATGCCTCTGGCACATGGATAGCAAGCTTCCACGCACCCCTGTCCATAGCTAGCTCTTTGGTGATACTCCAATCCTTCAGGTCTTTCTTAACGGACTCCTCCCATGTCAAATTCGGTCTACCCCGCCCTCTCTTGACATTCTCCGCACGCTTTAGCCATCCGCTATGCACTGGAGCTTCTGGAGGCCTGCGCTGAATATGCCCAAACCATCTCAGACGATGTTGGACAAGCTTATCTTCAATTGGTGCTACCACAACTGATGAGGAGCATCCTACGATCATCCCCATGTACATTACGACTACTCCCCAAGCCCCAAATGTCCATACGATGAGCCCTCGAGCATACACCTTTGGATCTAAGGTGAACTCGCTCCTTTCCGAATCTTCCCTTTCCGCATGTAAGACATGGATGCTACCTCAAGAGCGGACCTTGTGCATACTCAGGTACACCCGTGGAGACCATGGAGAGCCCAAGGACCAAGGCCAAGTGTGCACGGGAGCGAAGGAAGGAGAAGGAAGAAGAGCCTGCTGCTACAGCAGCCGGACATCCGGCCAGGCCCGGACATCCGGCCCAACGCCCGGAAATCCGCCCCCCTTCTATCCAGAGAGCACCAGAGTCGGCCAAGCCAGCCCGGACATCCGGCCACCAGGCCCGGACATCCGGCCCCTCGCGAGCCGCCGGACATCTGGCCACAGCCCGGACATCCGGCGCCCCGTCACAGAACGTCCAGAAGCTGGATCTCGCCAGCCCGGACATCCGGCCCCAACGCCCGAACATCCGGCGTCTTGGGAAAGCCCGGACATCCGGCCCCTACTGCCTGCGTGCAGTGTATCCAGGCCGAAAGCCCATGTACCCCTTCGCCCCTTAGACTATATATACTCCCCCTCCACCTACGTTTTAGGGTTAGCATTGGCTTAGCTCATTTGAGATAGAGCTTTGCTCATCCATACGGATCTCCTCCTTGTGAGAGACCGCGGCCTCTTCGGAGAAGATCCACCTAGATTCAAGACCCCTTTACGGGAAGATTCCCTCGCGGATTCAAGACATCCTCTCGGAGAAGAACCGGTTACCCTATGTATCGTCCCTTGTTGATTGTGGATCGTGTATATCTTTGTGTCTCAATGATTTAGCACATGTGTGACTTTATTCTCGTTGGTTGAGTGTTTTCTCGTGTTCTCCTCTCGCTTCCCTCCGTTTGTTCTTCGTGTTCTTGGTAGGATTCCCCTCCAAACGTGAAAGATCGGCAACTAGGGCTCCGCCCTACATCATCTCGGTATCATGAGCCACGTTGATCACGTTTTTGGAGCCCCTACCCTTTGTTTTCTAGCTTGATTTTGTTGATTTCGTCCTAAATCCGAAAATCCCCACCAAAAATAGCCCCCAATTTTTTTTGTTATTTGTTGGTTGATGATGTTTTGTTGATTTTGATCCACGGATTTGCTTGGTTTCGAGTGGATCTAGCATCTCCCCAAGTTTCCCCACTTTCCATCCACGAAATCCATCAAATTTTGCCCCCGAAATCATTCAATTTCCGCCCCAAAATCGAGTTCCTCGAGTTCATCCTCGGATTTGGAGCCCGGACATCCAGCCCGACCCCCGGACATCCGGCCATCCCGGACATCCAGCCATTAGCCCGGACATCCGGCTCCTGGAGCGCATTTTCGCGCAAGGTTCTGGACATCAGGTCCCGGAAATCCGGCCCGAGCCCCGGATGTCCGGCCCCTGGCAATTCAGCTTTTCCCGTTTCACCGTTTTGTCCATAACTTTCACATCCGGAGTCTGATTTTCGCGTTCTTTAGCTCGTTGAGTAGCTATTGACATCCCCCATCCATCTAGATAGGTTCCATCACCATTTGACTCCATCAAATTTTCCAAAATTTGGCAAGTTTGTCTAGGCCCTCCACCATATCATCCACATAGCCACCACCGACTTCCGCAACCTAACCCATTTTGATCCATATAGCTTTAGTGGTTGCTTGAGTAGTGAATCGAGTCTCCTAAGGTGTTTCGGCTACTTAGGGGCGGTTGCTTCTTCATCAACCACCACCAGCATTTCCGCATAACCTTGCCCACCATATATTTCCACCCATCCAACTTAACCCAATTTTTGTTCGAGCTTGTTTGAGTTGTGGCTTGTGTCTCCTAAGGTGTTTCGGCTACTTAGGGACAGCATCTTCAACTCCGACACACATATAGCCCATCATTTCACTTCCGCATTGCCAAGTGCAAACCACCACCGCTTTCCACTACCACCATTTTGACATTTGACGTTTGAGATTTTGAGTTCGCGGTTTTTCCGTTTCCTAAGGTGTTTCGGCTACTTAGGGACGAGTCTCCATCATCTTGGTTTCTACATCAAGAACACTGCCACTCATCATCGCCACAGACGGTAACCTCCATATCATCTCGGTATCATGGTATCCCTCCATTGTATATTCCCCATGCCATTGCATTGATAACCACATAGCCTTACTTTTGCGTTGCTTATCCATCGAGACTAGCCTTTGAGTATTGCCGGCAACGTAACTTGTGCACATTAGTGATCATACTCCATAGAATACATACCATATCATAGTGGTGCATATCTTGGTATCATCTTTTGTGTCACAAAGTTGTCATAGCATGCACAATTGCTATCTTGGTTCGTGAAGTTTTGCATGAGAAAAGAGCTCACAAGTGAAAGAGCCAAACAAGCTTTTAAGCAAAGAGGGAAAGATAAGTAAAGAGCTTATAAACAAGAACCATAGCATCATACTACATTAAGATTGTCATATCACCGAAATACCACACATATAGCATACTTGGAATAAAAGTTGCTACATTTTGCATCTTATAGGTTGTGCACAAGTTTCGTATCCGCCTATTGAGCAATCGTGCTAGCGTCTCTCTTGAGTTGTGCAACACGAGCGTTTTCCGTGGATTCCACATTTTGTGCTCATTCCTTGGTTGCACGACCCCATTTATCTATCCGTGTGTGTTTCCGTGTACCTTTCATTGCTATTGGTCTACTTGTTTCGCTTGCAAATTTGTGAATCTCTTTCAATATTATTGACTCTTGCTAACATTTTGCATCAAATTTTTGTGCCACTATCCTCACCGAGCTCCACTATAAGCTTTACTTGTGTAGGTGTGAGAACCGACAAGAATTGGTACCAATTGTGCTATTTCCTTGTTACACATTTGAGTGATCATTGATCCATCTTCAACATTGGTTAAGGTACATTTGGTCTAGTTATTCTCTTTCTCCCACTCATATTTGCTCGAGTCTTGTGATGGATAGGCAAGGCATTTCCTCTCCGGTCTTCGACAACCACGACGGCGTGAACAACTACATCACCAAAGCGTCCATCTTCGATCTACAACAACAAATGCAAGGCGCACAATCAAGAATGCGAGAGCGCATCGAGAACATCTCCATCGACATTCGTCACTCCGAAGCAAGGAAAAGGGACTACATCGACAAGAAGCTTTCCGCACATAAAGAGGAGCAAGATGCAAGGATGGAGGAGATTAGAGCCTTGATCAAGTCTTCTTCCCCTGCGTCATCTTCAAGGCGGCGACATTCAAGCCACAAGTCTTCAGAGCGCGAAAATGATGCAAGCGAAATTCGTCCACGTCCACATCTTTGTGATGACCACCATCATGTTCGTGATCAACATCGTCATGAAGGTCAAGTCACCTCCAAGCATCGTGTGCAATTTGACGACGAACGACATCTACTACGAGCTCAAGTACGACAACGACACCATCATCATGAAGATGCTCCACAAGCGCAAATGCACAGGTCCCACCAAGCCCTACTTCACGCCAAGTCCAAGCTTCATGAGCAAAAGAGAAGACCGCGAGACAAGCACCACCAAGACAGAGCTACGGCTACCACCACCACTTCGGCATCTTCGCCAAGTGCTATCAAGGCATCTTCGCCTTTGGACGTACGGCATCTTCGCTTACTTCCCACGTGTACGCCTACATCGACTTCATCAAGTCCAAGGCGACTACCTACGAGCGAGGGCGACACTTCCATCTTCGGAAGCCCCTCAAGGAAGATGGCCGAGCATGGGAAATTCCCTTCGGTCATGGAGACGAGCTACGAGGTGCCACATCATATGGGCCTCCCACACCAAGACGGCGACAAGAATGTCGAGCAAGGGCCATCCCCTTCGACCACGGCGACGAGCGCGAACCTCTTCAACAACATGAAGACGGCGCCCATATTGGACTCATACTCCGAGTCAAGCTGCGCGACCGCGCATGGAGACATTTGCACCTACATCTCTCCGACACCCACATATGTCGAGATGCCCCATTTGTCATGTGAGGAGAGCCACCACCCCATGAGTGAGATGAGTGACTCCACCATACGTGACATTGAGAGCATTTCCCATGAAAGGATGAGTGTGACCACCACTAGCCCCACACATGAGAGTATGCCACACATCCTATGTGAGGTTGAGCGCCATTTGAGTGACTCCACCAACCATATGAGTGAGTGCATCTTTGAGGGAGTGAGTGAGCCACAACACTTAGAGTGAGGTAGTTGAGAGGGCACGTAAGGCCACTATGATTTCTAACGACTTAACCTCTACTCCTAGTGTGTTTTCTTCTTTGGTGCTAAGGTCTCCTACATGACGACATGCCTATCCTCGACGAGTACACACCTCCAATGGAGACGACGATGGCCATGGTGGACAATGATGCACCCCCCACATGGTCCCATCAAGATGAAGATGACCACGAGTGGATCTTCAACGCCTCACCTACAACACATGAGCGACGCTCCAAAGATAACATAGGTGATGGTGCTTCCCTTGTCCCACTAATGGACTCTCTTGACAATGATTGCTTGCATGATGTTGGTCCACCTATTCCCATGCTTCATGCTAGTGCGACTTCCTCATGTCATGACTTACCTATTTATGATGAATATGATGATGAGCATGTTGAGTTGCCTAGTTGTGATGCTATGCTTCATAGGATATCATGTGAAAATTCTTTTGGTCACCGTCATGTTTGACAAACCATTGAACTTGTCATATGCTATGAGTGAGATCTCCCATATTGCATCATTTCAATCTCAACATAGTAACTATGCATGCCCCATTAAAATAAATCCTATTTGCACTTATGTCATAGATGACGAGATGATGGTCATTGGCTTTTGTTTTTCATGTGATGATATTGCCATGCTTCCTTTACATGATTTGCGCAATTCATCTACTATGCCATGCCATGATCACATTGAACCAAATATGCTTTGTCTTGGATGTTGTCAATATTCTTCATGTGATGTTGCTACTCATGCTCAAGAGGAGACCCCCATAGTTTCCTCATACATATTAGGAGATTTTGATGCATTCCATACTTTGCATGATTCCCATGATAGTGTACACCATATGCATTCCATGAATAACAGTGCTCTAGATATTGCTCGTGATGCATTTACACAATTTGAGTCTCCATTATGCTATACATAATAACAAACCTCTTATGATGGATGACATGTTTCTATATCACGCACCTCATTTATTTGAGCATTTGATATTTTGTGCTAACCGACACATGCACGTGCGCATCATGATGGATGATGTGTACATCTATCACGCACACACAATTTTCCCTTTGCCCTTGTTTTGTGTAGGTACTCATGTATACTCGTCAACCTCTCAATCCCAAAAGTTGACGAAACGAGCTCTTGAGAGCAACGACGGTTTGAGATTCCGTGGACTATCCTTACCACCGTTCCCTTCGCGCAAGGACTACGCGCATCTCTTCTACTTAGCTCTCACACGGCTATGGGCTATATATCACTTGTCACCTTATGCTCATTTTACCGTGTTCACTTTGCATGTTATTTTCGCTCCTATGCCTTTGCCATGCAATTGTGACCCTTGCTTGCATCTACCCATGATTCACCATTATGCTACTACTATGTGTATTTGCATGCTTGGTGGAGATCCTTGTTGCTATTGCCATGCTTACCATGTGCTTCATGCTATTGTTGATTGTGGTGTTGGGAGAGTCATGATGTCCCATTGCTATTTACACATGGCGTCTCACCAATACATTCATGTTATTCTACTCATATCTTGCTTTCATGCTTGTGCTATGACATGTGAATTATTCATGCCCACTATTTGCACACATGACATGCTTGCCATGATTCCTTCTAGTATGTTGCATCTTCGCACTACTAGCTTGCTTGACTTAATCGCTATGATGGCTTGCTATGTTGCATCACCCATGTTCCACTATTACTTGCTTTCTTGGGTTAATGACATATATGCTCACGCCTCTCACATGATATATCTTGATCATTGTCTCTTGGGTCCATTAGTTGACTCTTTCATATCCACTTGTATTGAGTGCAACCATACTATGCTTATTGATCTTGGAGACTTTGACACCTTGTGATGCATGCTTGTTTACTTGAGCCTCTTGTATTTGGTTGTTCTTGCATCACATGCCTCCATACTATGAAATGCTCCCTTGTCCTTTCTTATGATGAGCATGATGCATATACTTGTTGGGTATCTTACCTCACGAATGATAGGTGTTGCATTTGCACTAACCTCATTTGTTTTTCCGAGTGTTTGCCATGTTCTTTCATTTTGAAGGATTCACAAGGCGGAACCATGATGAGACAACTTGGTCATGGGAAGGCATACACGATGTGCGACACCAACATTTTCGACATTCTCATAAAGATGAACTCCCTCTCTTTGAGCCATCCTCAAATACGCATATTGGATGGGTCACTCTTTCATTGTTGTTTCCTTCTTCTTGTCTACATGATACATCTATTCGAGGGAGGACCGGCATTGACGATTGGCTCTATGGACCTTCACATTGAGGAGCGCTCGCACTTATTGGATGCACCTTCGGAACTCCACTCATGCCACGACATCGAGCATTGGTACACCAACACCTCCATATTTGTTGATTGTGCTCATATATGTCATGCTCGATGGACATTTCATACTCACCACAAGTTTGCACCCTATGCATGGATTGACTCGCATTATAATTGCCTTGTTGCATCTTGTATTCCCATGTCAGCCATGATATATGAGCTTGTTCACTTAGCAAATTTGTTGTGATCTTCCTCGATGGTATATTCATACAACATGATCATATTGCCTACCATCAATTGCATGATTACATACACATCTTGAGCATCCATTGCCATGTTCATGCTCTTGATAAACCGTCTCTCTATGACATCATTTTGCACAATGGTAGAATTTGCAGCTTTGTGCACCATGCTAATTATCCCATGAATGCTTTGCATATCATTCTATATCATCTTGATAAGCTTCATGCGCTTTGTCACGCACTACCCATTCGCACGGACTCACGCTTAATTGATGGACATTTTGAGTGCGCTAACCATTGTATTTCCGAGTGTCGCTTGTGTTTGCTCATTTTGCATGTACCACATACCGGAGACACCTTGGAGTACTTGGATTGCGTCATGCCTTCAACTCCGTCCACGACAACCGTTTCCATGGTGCTGAGGATCACGATCCGAGGTCGGATCTTTCCCCGGGGGGGGGGGGGGAGATGATGCGGAGCATCCTACGATCATCCCCATGTACACTATGACTACTCCCCAAGCCCCAAATGTCCATACGATGAGCCCTCGAGCATACACCTTTGGACCTAAGGTGAACTCGCTCCTTTCCGAATCTTCCCTTTCTGCATGTAAGACATGGATGCTACCTCAAGAGCGGACCTTGTGCATACTCAGGTACACCCGAGGAGACCATGGAGAGCCCAAGGACCAAGGCCAAGTGTGCGCGGGAGCGAAGGAAGGAGAAGGAAGAAGAGCCTGCTGCTACAGCAGCCGGACATCCGGCCAAGCCCGGACATTCGGCCCAACGCCCGGAAATCCGGCCCCCTTCTATCCAGAGAGCACCAGAGTCGGCCAAGCTAGCCCGGACATCCGGCCCCTCGCGAGCCGCCAGACATCCGGCCACAGCCCAGACATCCGACGCCCCGTCACAAAACGTCCAGAAGCTAGATCTCGCCAGCCCGGACATTCAGCCCCAACGCCCGGACATCCGGCCCGTACTTCCTGCGTGCAGTGTATCCGGGCCGAAAGCCCATGTACCCCTTAGACTATATATACTCCCCCTCCACCTACGTTTTAGGGTTAGCATTGGTTTAGCTCATTTGAGATAGAGATTTGCTCATCCATACGGATCTCCTCCTCGTGAGAGACTGCGGCCTCTTCGGAGAAGATCCACCTGAATTCAAGACCCCTTTACGGGAAGATCCCCTCGCGGATTCAAGACCTCCTCTCAGAGAAGAACCGGTTACCCTATGTATCGTCCCTTGTTGATTATGGATCGTGTATCTCTTTGTGTCTCGATGATCTAGCACATGTGTGACTTTATTCTCGTTGGTTGAGTGTTTTCTCATGTTTTCCTCTCGCTTCCCTCTGTTTGTTCTTCGTGTTCTTGGTAGGATTCCCCTCCAAACGTGAAAGATCGGCAACTAGGGTTCCGCCCTACATCACCAACTCTATCTCGTATATCATCATTCCGGACTCGATCCTTACTCGTGTGGCCACATATCCATCTCAACATACACATCTCCGCCACACCTAACTGTTGAACATGTCGCCTTTTAGTCGGCCAACATTCAGCGCTATATAACATTGCGGGTCGAACCGCCGTCCTGTAGAACTTGCCTCTTATCTTTTGTGGCACTCTCTTGTCACAGAGAATGCCAGAAGCTTGGCGCCACTTCATCCATCCGACTTTGATTCGATGGTTCACATCTTCATCAATACCCCCATCCTCCTGCAGCATTGACCCCAAATACCGAAAGGTGTCCTTCTGAGGTACCAGCAGGCCATCAAGGCTAACCTCCTCCTCCTCACACCTAGTAGTACTGAAACCGCACATCATGTACTCATTTTTAGTTCTACTAAGCCTAAACCCTTTCGATTCCAAGGTTTGTCTCCATAACTTTAACTTCCTATTTACCCCCGTCCGACTATCGTCAACTAGCACCACATCATCCGCAAAGAGCATACACCATGGGATATCTCCCTGTATATCCCTTGTGACCCCAACCATCACCAATGCAAAAAGGTAAGGGCTCAAAGCTGACCCCTGATGCAATCATATCTTAATCGGGAAGTCATCAGTGTCAGGCATCACTTGTTCGAACACTTGTCACAACATTATCGTACATGTCCTTGATGAGGGTAATGTACTTTGCTGGGACTTTGTGTTTCTCCAAGGCCCACCACATGACATTCCGCTGTATCTTATCATAGGCCTTCTCCAAGTCAATGAACACCATATGCAAGTCCTTCTTTTGCTCCCTATATCTCTCCATAAGTTGTCGTACCAAGAAAATGGCTTCCATGGTCGACCTCCCAGGCATGAAACCAAACTGATTTTTTGTCACGCTTGTCATTCTTCTTAAGCGGTGCTCAATGACTCTCTCCCGTAGCTTCATTGTATGGCTCATCAGCCTAATTCCACGGTAATTAGTACAACTCTGAACATCCCCCTTGTTCTTGAAGATTGGTACTAATATATTCCGTCTCCATTCTTCTGGCGTCTTGTTTGCCCGAAAAATGAGGTTGAAAAGCTTGGTTAGCCATACTATCGCTATGTCGCCGAGACCTTTCCACACCTCAGGGCCCATCGCCTTGCCTCCTTTCATCCTTTTTAAAGCCTCCTTGATCTCAGACTACTGGATTCGCCGCACAAAACGCATGATGGTCTCATCAAAGGAGTTGGCCAGTTCAATGGTAGAACTCTCATTCTCCCCATTGAACAGCTTGTCGAAGTACTCCCGCCATCTATGCTTAATCTCCTCGTCCTTCACCAAGAGTTGGTCTGCTTCGTCCTTGATGCATTTGACTTGGCCAAT
This sequence comes from Triticum aestivum, assembly GCF_018294505.1. Taxonomy (NCBI): domain Eukaryota; kingdom Viridiplantae; phylum Streptophyta; class Magnoliopsida; order Poales; family Poaceae; genus Triticum; species Triticum aestivum. Next base: position 24,114,848 of record NC_057804.1, on the reverse strand, counting down.
ATCCCTCGTCTTCCTCTCTCGGATCTTGGCCATCTTATAGATGTCCCTTTCGCCTTCCTTCATGCTCAACCGTTGGTAGAGGTCCTCATATGCCCGACCCCTTGCTTCACCAACAGCTCGCTTTGTGGCCTTCTTCGCCATCTTGTACTTCTCTATGTTGTCTGCACTCCTATCCAGGTATAGGCGTCTGAAGCAATCTTTCTTCTCTTTAATCGCCTTCTGGACATCATCATTCCACCACCAGGTATCCTTATCTTCGCTCCTCCTTCCCCTGGACACTCCAAACTCCTCCGAGGCCACCTTACGAATGCAAGTCGCCATCTTCATCCACACATTGTCTGCATCCCCTCCTTCCTCCCAAGGGCCCTCCTTAATGACCCTCTCCTTGAACGCCTGAGCTACCTCCCCCTTGAGCTCCCACCACTTCGTTCTAGCGACTTTGGCATGCTTATCCCGCTGGACATGAATCCGAAAGCGGAAGTCAGCAACCACCAGCTTATGCTGGGGTACAACACTCTCTCCAAGTATCACCTTACAGTCTAGGCACGCACGCCTATCTTCTCTTCTCGAGAGGATGAAATCAATCTGGCTAGAGTGTTGGCCACTACTAAAAGTCACCGGATGTGATTCTCCCTTTCTAAAGAGGGTGTTAGCTACAATCATGTTGTAGGCTAGAGCAAAGCTTAAGACATCTTCTCCTTCTTGATTCCTGATGCCATAGCCAAAGCCCCCATGCGCCCCTTCAAAACCTGTGTTAGATGTACCCACGTGGCCATTGAGGTCTCCTCATATGAAGAGCTTCTCACCAATCGATACGCTCCTAACCATGTCTTCCAGGCCTTCCCAGAACTCCCTCTTGGTGTTCTCATTGTGGCCTACTTGCGGGGCATACCCACACGATAATGCAATCCTCTTAATAAATTAAAAATTTAGGGTTGAACCTTTGTAGAAAGGGATGAAAAACCGGACACATCCCAAGAGTTCACAACCCCAAGAGACAATTAGTTTTAACAAGTTCATAACAAGTTGCCAAAACGGACGTCTCATATTTATTTCAGGTACCGTAAAAGAACTCTTGTTATTTTGTTAAGATGCTGCTTCAGTGTGAAACAGCAACTTGTCTCTTCTATTAGGTTTTGGCAACATGGTGAGCAGGGGACACAAGTCACAACTCACAAACATCAGTGTGCTTCTTCCAACTAAGATAAACACAAGATGGAAAAAAACTAACACAGCAACATAAGCATAACCAACTGCACATTACGGAGGGCTCACAGCTTTTGTCCAACTAAAAGACAATGGATCTACTATCCTACTACCAAACGAACATCACCTTACGAGGTTAGTATGCCGCCTCAAATTGGAAGCCGGGCATTTACGAGGACAAGTTACAGAACTTTGATATGGAAAAACTTAGGCCCAGGCTCGATTTGGTCAGATGGATACTCCCTGGAACATTAAGCATTTATGGAGACTCTGAACTGCATTTGACATCCATTTTAAGGCAAACATCGACCTGACCCGCTGGCTCGTCATGACGACCAGACAAAAATGCAGTTTACAGCAAGAAATTTACAGAACTAGAATTGAGCATGCAACTGAAATTCAGAATTCGACTACTCAATACTCATTGCTCCATGGATATTTGACGCAATGTAGGGTACCTGTTTTGAGTCGGTGTAGAAGAAAAGCGTATTGACATTAGAAATCTGTCGAAAAGTGTCGACGAAGGCTGGGGTCCCTAACAGTGCATCGATGGAGATGGACGCCACCTCCAGCAACTGGAGGTCCTCCGCGAGCCGGCATCCGTTGTCGAGGAAGATGGAGATGAAGAGCCTGAGGATACGGAGGCTGGGCGCCCGGATGGCGCAGATTTCGAGGCCAGCCCGGGCCCTGCCGGCTTTCAGGTTGTGCAGCGAGAGCTCCCTGAGGCCGGGCGCCGAGGAGATGAGGCGCTGGAGCTGCGCCGCGGCGCCGGGGAGACGGAGGAGCAGGTTGTCGAGGACGAGGGTGACGAGGTTGGGGAAGCCTTGGAAGCCCGGCGGGGCGCGCGGCAGGTGGCAGTAGCCGTAGAGCTCGAGGTCGGTGAGCGCGGCGCAGGAGAAGAGGGCGGGGCCGACGACGGGGGCCGAGTCGGGGTAGTCGAACCTGGGGACGAGCTTCTGGACGCGCTTGCGCGCCAGGGCTAGGAGCCAGCGGGCGGCGCGGTGGAAGTGGCCCATGCGGACGAGGGCGGTGAAGCCGCCGACGGGCGCGGAGCATCGCCACAGGGCGCGGGCGTCGGGCGCGGCGTCGGACCACGGGTCGTCGAACTGGATGTCGAGGCCGGGGACGGATTCCCAGCGGCGGCGCCAGGCGCGGGAGAGGCGGCAGGTGCGGACCAGCTCCTCGAAGGGGAGCCGAGCGAGGATCTCGTTGAGCATCTCCGGCGGGAGCGACATCAGGTCGTCCAGGCCCGCCCCCGGCGCCTCCTCCGCCCGCCGGCGCTGGTTCCTCCCCGCGCTCGCCATTCTCTCCGTCGCGGGTTTGCGTGGGACGGGGGATGCGGCGGTGCTGATTTGTGGGGAGTGTGCCCGTATGGATCTATGGTGAGGAACTGGTTGGCGTCTTCCTAAGGCTGGCCGGACTTTCCAAATCCGGCCCTCAAATGTCTACGGACACGTCCGGGCACGTCTGTGGACAGAGACCAGTCACGTTTCAAATTTGCTTCTCTGCATCTGAGTTTCTCATATTTTACCCCATAGAGCCCTACAAACCATGCAAAATAAACCTGCGTACTACGGTACCCTAGCTACAATTCATCGTCGGAGATGTCCAAGACATCGGTGCCGGGCGTCGGGTGGACGGGCGCGTAGGAGGGCTCTGGCTCCTCCTCCTCCTCTGCGGCGTGCTCCACCTCCATTTCCTCCCGACGGCGGAATCTGGCCTTCGCATCCGACTCCAAGCGGGGGGAATCGAGGATGGCATGTTGCTCCGCCTGCAGATCCGCGTCCCGAGCGTCCCCCACATCCTCCTCCGGCTCTTCCTCCTCCTCCTCCTCAAGTCCTCCGAATCTACTGCATTCGAAAGTAGCCCCACGGCGATCCGGGCTTCGCACCTTTCCCGGATCTGCTTAAGGAGTTGCGGCCCGCGCTTGGATGTTAGATATGGAGGGCTCCTTACCCGACGCGGGGGGAGGGGGAGCATGTCTACCAGTGGTGGCAGAGCAGGGGAATGTCTACTAGTGGTGGCAGAGCGGGGGAATGTCTACTAGTGGTGACGGACGAGGAGTGGAAAGTGACAACGACAGCGGACATGAATGGAAAATGTGAGCGGGTAGGGTTTCGGTGCCGGCGGCCAGCTTAACTAGCCAGGCTAACCACTACGCAACCGGTCAAAGTGTCACCACACGATGCCATCAATCCGAAGGAGGAGACAAGCTTCGACGTCAGTCCAACGTGGTGGACGCGCCCAGGCACCCCCATATCGACCCCCAGGCACCCCCATATCGACCCCCATATCCATCCCATATTTAAGCTGGATATGAGAGGCGCATTTGAGAAGCCCGTCTGACCGGGCCATCCGCCCAAGCGTGCCCGGGCGTTTGAGGCGGAGGAATCCGTTCAGGATCCGATGGCTCTGGTTGGAATTTTCAGATTTGCACCAAAAAAATCGGTTTTCACGTGATTCGTTGCCATTAACATTTGATAAACCAGAGCAGCAAGGCCAGCCTAAGAACTCACAGGCCTCAACCATGCGCGCGGCAAGATAATTGAACCACCAAAAAACTCGTATCATCAGAAGATTTTCAAATACCGAAAGGAAAAACATGTGCGCATGAGATTATTGAAAGCATTCATCATGTTACAAAGACTGAAAATCAACAGATACAAAGCATTTCAGGTATCTTGCCGAACAGGAAGTTTGTCAAAGTAACCATTCAGCAGATGAACCAACTGGGGCAGTTCAAGGATAAAAATGAAACAGAAGGGAATGCAATCAGAGTCATTTTGATGAGGGAAATGAGTTCCTTATTGCTGCGCGCGTAGATCCGGTGCAACCACACTTCCTCACGGATGATGCCTGCGGGGAAACGAATTAAACGTCATGAAACCATCCGAGTTCTCAAGCGTGACGGAAATAAAACTTGGAGAACACAAGCGGGCAGCTGTTTTTTAAGCAAAATAAGCATATTGACGACGCGCCGACTTGCAGACCATATGGATTAAGCAATATATTATTTGTCAGGCAGCACAAACGGATATATGGACCCTAGAACACGACTTCCCATGATTGAAAGATAACAATTCGATAGCAGACCTGGTCATGATATAGTTTCTTGGAAAATGTGCATCTTCGAGGTTATCAGAACGTTCAAATGAGTTAAATCGAGCATGGAATGAACATGCAAAGCAGCGGCTGACGATCAGCTGGTACTCCCAAGTGCACAACCTTCTGTTCTTTGCGGTATATAGACACTCAAACACGACTTCCCATGATAGAAAGATAGCAATTCAAAAGCTAACCTGAGGTATAATTTCTGAGAAATGTGAATCTTTGAGGCTAGGCTACTGTAATGTTCAAATGATTTAAAGTGAGCAGTGAATGATCATGCAAGAAGTGACTGAAAATCATCTGGTATTTCCAAGGGCGCAACCTTCTGTTATTTGATTGTGTGGCAGACATACTTGAACTAAGGGTACAGGAAAAAGAACTACAAAATTTTATGATTATATAGCAGCCAAAACTCATAAGGCCCTCAGAATAGACATTTTCTTCTAATCAATGGAATTGCTTCTTCGTAGTAAAACAAGGAGAGTAAATTCAAAGCACAAACTAACTAATCATCAAAAACTAGGGAAGATGGCAAACTAATCATCAAAAAGTGGGTGTTGCTTATCAGCAACTCAATTCTCAAATCCAGGATCCACCTGAGAGTAATGAGTTGGTATGTAGTACTATCTCTTACTCCCACTGTTCCTTAATAAATGTGACTTAGATATCGACAGTCTCAATACACACATTTAGCCATACATTTCCATACAACAAGTCCAAATACTTATGTCTATATTGGTCAGCGTTTTCAAAACTCTGATTGTGCGCATTCTAAAAGGGCATATACTTCAGAATGGAGGGAGTAAGTTGTATCATACGCAAAACTGTGTGTCTCTTATGAGTTTATGTCTCCACTATATAGACAGCACGATAGCTACCTGATGTTCAATTTTGAAATTTTGAACAATGCTAAATTTGCAAAGCAGGTCATATCGATGTAGTTAGAAGAGCATTAAGGTCTCAACTATTGCCACTCAGAGATTATGGTATCAATACTAACAAAGCCTGATGGATCATGTATGAACTAGAACCTTGACAACCAGCAAGTTGCTAAATTCGGGTGAATATACTTATCTGTCACCCGCTTTGGTTAACAGAGGACCTAAGGTTACAGAATAAAGTCTGATACATGAACCAAGTACATAGATGGATAGAACCTACAAGTTTGAAGTAAGCATTATCTAAATCCTTCGACTCTCCAGAACAATGTCACCAACATTTTTGGAGTCTACTTACATGATTCCTCAAGCATGCCGTGGTACATGTGAGGCCGAAATGCTCCAGTGGCCCAGTGAGGCAATCGCATAACGAAAACTAAATAAAAGGCTGAGAATTCAACAAAATCAAAACAGCCTAACGAGAAGTACAAACCATTGAAAGGGGGCGGCCGGCATACTTTGAATGTTCAAGCATGTGTACCGGCTTTCTCGCCACTCACGAAACATTAAACAGGACTGGGGATCCAGACAGCAACACGAAACACACTATGTTAACAGAACGCCAGAGGCTGGGGAAACACAAAGCCTAACTCATCAAAACTTGAAGCAAAACTCCACCGAAGGCTTCTCCTACCAACAGATACCCAATGAATAGCAGGTGTAAGATAAGGCGACCCACTGCAGTTTCGCGAATCAACTGAGCGGCAAGCCATATGAACTACTCCGCCCTTCACCGCAGCAGCACCCAAAATCTGACAATACTAACCTACAATACCAAACTATGCAGCCTAAACTAAACTAAACCTAGCTGGAGCATTTTTCGAACCTACGGCCGCAGAACATCGAATTCTCCTCCACGGATCCCCGCATTCGAATCCGCCTGCGCTATCAATCGAATTCCTAGGCAGGCAGAGACGACTGCGGACGCGGTAACATGGACGGCATATCAATCGAATCCCTCCCTACGCAGGCAGAGACGACCGCGGGCACGACAACATGGACGGCGGGAGCAACAAGCGGGTATGTAGATCTGGCTGGAGGGGAGGGGAGGGGAGGTGACGCACCGGATTCGGTCTTCAGGAGGAGGAGGAGGGCGTGGCGGGGCCGGCGTGGCGGGCGAGGAGGTCGTCGTAGGGGTCGCGGCGGCCGGCGGCCTGGCTGATCTGGGGGTCCCAGGAGAGCTGGGAGTTGAAGCGGTCGAAGGTCCAGAAGCCGTAGGGGCGGAGCGGGAGCGCCCAGGCGGCCTTGGTGCGCTCGCACCGCTCCTTCATCCGGTAGACGTGCGCCCGCTGCGCCTCGTCGCGCTGCTCCGGGTCCTCCATCAGCCGCAGGACCAGGTTCTCCGCGAACTCCATGATGAATCCCATGGCGGCCGAGGCTCCTCTCGCTCTCTCTTTCGCTCGCGATCTGAGGAAATGTCTTCTTCCTCCGGCCCGGTAGGCGTCTCGTGGTTAGGGATGGTGGTGGGTGGGTGCGTGGCCGGCGGCGATGTCAACGTGGATTTGCAGCAGGTGATGACCGGCCCAGCCCAACATTTTTTGGGCCGGATGGTAGCCTAATCCGCTCATTTTCAGTTCTGTTTAACCGAGGAAAAGATCCCCTAAAAATACTGAAGAAATAGCACCCCTAAAAAAACCGAAGAAAAAGTTTTTATGGAGACTGAAGAAAAAGTAATGCTAAAAAACGAAGAAAATGTGAGAATCGTTTTTTTCATGTTCTAGAAATAAATAATACTATGTTTCGGAAAAAATGGTGCAGCTCATTTTTTTTAACATCAGTACAGACACAAGCACTCATATACACACGCATACACTCACCCCTATGAACGCACACACGCACACCCTACCAATATGAGCACCTCCGAAAGACTGAGCCGGCATAACATCTTGAAATTCAGCTCATATTTATTCAGAGCCATTGTCAGGTGTTGTTTCCAAATTCCAATATAGTCAACGACTTGTTGCGAACATTTCGTTCTTTCCATCTCAGTTTGTTGCAGATGGTTCTTACCACTGCCCCCAGAAATTCAAGACGGTAGGGAATGATCCAAAAAAGTGAAATGGCAACGGCATGTTTGATTGTCTTCCACACTTTTTGTGCCACAACCATGGCAAAACCACCATTTTTTGTGGCAGACAAAAATGGTCGTCACACCTGCAGAAAAAGGTTGGATAGAAAACGATTTTATCACAAGCAAGGTCAGATGTTAAAAAGGTGTGGCACATCACAACTGTGGCTACAAATCAAACATGTCCTTAGTTGTTACATTAGCTTCTAGTATAAGGTTAGTTTATACACCAGGAAAGACATCAGACCTATTCCTGCTACAGCTGCAGTACATCATATTTCTGCTGGAAAGGGAGAAGCCTTCAATCTAATCAGAACTCATGACCATCCCATGGGTATAGAGAAGCATGATGCACAATCAAGCTGCACCGGCATTGCCTTGGCCGCCATCCGGAGCACTTTCCGTTGTCCTAGATGAGCCGCTGCGCGAGAGTTGGGATGCCACGGTGCTGGGTTTCTGCGCCTCGGTGGCAATCAGCGACGCGCTGCCCTCTGCTTCTTGGTGAAGAGGAACACTGGCCGCTAATGGAGCAGAGGCATTTGCTTCTTGAGCTTCACTGGACACGGAATGCGCACTCTTTTCTTTAGATGTAACTGTGAACAACACAAACAACACATATCAAGGGAAAGAAGAGGGAAGGTAGCTATCCTACCGTCCAGATGTCAGGAGTTGCGTGGAATACCATGAGAAGAAACAGAGCTGTGCGGTGCTGGAGGCGTGACTTGCGACGAAGCTGCCGCCGTTAGGGTTCCTCTTTTATTTCTTGCCTGCAGAAGGAATGAAATGATGTGAAGGATGAAAAGCTACACAGCAAGTACTCCCAAGATGAGCAGTGCAGGACGTACCTTCATCTCATCGCAGTACTTTACGACAGCGGATATGTTGCAATATCGACCGTGAACTAATGTATATACCCACAGAAGGAGCTTCCTTGGGATGCTTAGGTCAAGGATGTCAACTATACCGGGGGCTTGCTGTAATGACCCTTCAACAGATGCCTGGGATGGGGTTACTGTGTAGAGATTAATACCTGAGGGAAATGTTCCACAAGAACTGTCCCGATAAAAGTTGTAAGTGCTCTTCATTACAGTAACTGCAGTCTCCATGTTATCCTCGGATGTCTGTCTGATTGGAATGTTTTTAATTCTAGCGAGTGTCTCAAACCAATTCATGTCAAGACCTTTGAATTGGGTAGGCCCATCAGGGGATGAGATAAGGAGCTCATCAGGTTGCAGATCAACGTAAAGTAGAAGGCCATTAGATAATGGGACAGGCTGATTGTCTGTGTCCATAGATTCAGGCAGCGGGGTGATTGAGGCCAGTTTGATGAGTATACACCGGCACCACGACAGAGAAGCATGCTTACAGATCTTCGCAAAGTTGCTATTTGACAATTTAGGTGTCTTGAAACGCTTTCTTATCTTCTCGTTTAGTGCTTCAAGAACATCTACTCGGACATCGCTTTCGAGCAAATGGATATATTGGTGGATATAGCTGCCATAAGGAAGCACTAATAAAACAACTGTCTAGCTTAAAGAATAGTGTATTGCACTCTGATTGAATTACTTACCCGTAAAGATTGCTTTCTGACAACTCTGGACTGTTCACCTCTGGTATGGTGTTTATATCAGCCAACATGTTTGCATGGTCCATGAATATGCCAAACATTTTCTCAAGTAGTTGCTCAGTAGAAACATCACCACAAACTCGACGGATCTCAGGATCACGGATCGCTGCTGTTAAAACTTGAAGATACTTCCCGAGACCGACAGGAACAATATCACCCAAACATAGAGCAAACTACAAAAGAGAACAAATAGTTATTGTATATCCAGAAAAAAGGTATGTATTAACATCATTATACTGATAATTAGGAGGTACCCTCTTATCGGTTCGCAGGTATGTGTATGCCCTCTCAAGAGTCCACAAATCCATGTTCTTCTCCAACAGGTCCAAGTATAGTATCATATACTTCCTGATGCATGTAATGAATTTTCGTGAACTTTCTGATAAACTGACCTCCAGATTCTTTCTGGATACACCAATATTCGGGTTTTTCCTCCTGAAAGAAAGAACGGACAATAAGAATTCTTTGGGGGAACTATCAATATCAGAAGTTGTAAAAGTCAATTACATCAGTATGTAAGTTCAGAACAACATTAAACATGTAGCAAAAGAGGCTTTACCTTCCTTTTCTAACAGCACCATCAATTTCCCACATGTTCACTGTAAAGGAAGAGCGAGTGGATTTGAAACAAAATGAGAGCTCTTCCTTAGCCCGCTCCAGGTCCCCTGCTTCACCCCTTCTATAAAATCCTTGAGCAAGCTTGTACCTTGCCTTGTGGAAATGCTTTAACTCCCCTTCCACACAAGTACCAAGGGCATGCAGACAGTCATCATAAAGGATGTGCCATGCTTTATCAAGTAAATCAGGCTTAACTAACTTATTTCCCTCCGCATCATCCAGAACATTATCATTCTGTTCAGAGGACCCCAACATGCTCAAGACATTTTCCTTAGTCGACTGATTGTATGTGTAATCAGCAACTACCTACAAACCACACAATCCACAAAGTTAATATTTAATTATCTATTACTAAACTACTATGACACAAATAAAACCATAACTACAAACAAGGATGCATCGCTGATTGGAAATCCAGAATGACGAAGGTCTCATAAAGTATTTTGACATTACAAAATTATAATACTTAAGATTCTAATTCACACTTTGGTGTTATATATAATATTTAAAATTGAGCTCTTGGTGCCAGACAAGTTGCCCAATAGCCAAAGAGCTCGAAGATCCTGAGCTGACTTGGGCTCACTTGTCGGTGGCTCAGTTCGTAAGAACGAGCTGAGCCGAGCACTGCTTCGTCTTTTCACCCGTTGTCTTAATGAGCCAAGCTGGTTCATCAGCAGCTCGTTAGCTCATTTCATGTGTAATATAGCCCGAACCACATCTAGTTTATCCTATAGGGCTATATAGAACATAAGGCCGCACTTGTTTAGTTGGCATTTTGACATCACACGTGTCAGGTTTTTTTATCTATGAGAAACTTGGTTGGTGGTTGTTGAACTTAGTGAAACTATTGCTTACGTTGTTCTAGAACTTTAATTATTTATATGGCCTGTATGGAACCATTATTTATTATATATAAGAATGCCTTATAGAACTGCTATGCCTAGCATAGCCCCTAAAATCCAGTGAATTTAACCACCTGAGCTATCAAGATGCCAGATCTTGTCCAAGATACAGTTATAAATGTACTTCACTAATGTGCTAAATTAACCTTTTTAGAAGTGAAACCATCTGAAGAAACAGACAGATTCAGCCATTTGATTATCAACATGAGCATGGCTTCACTGGTGGAACATTCCATACCATCACTCACAAGTGAGTCAATATGCAAAAGCATATCCGGGTGAGGACAGGAGTATACTAAAACCATCAAATGAAGAGACTAAACTGCTGCCTAACATTTCTCTACATTTGTTTAAAAATCAATTGACATATTTTATCTTAACAAACCTGTATCACATTAAGATTCTGTTTCCCTCGGGTATAAAGTAATTTCAAGCGTGATGCATGCATCCTGTAAACCGGGTCAACTGCCGTTGGATTCAATGTGATGGCTTTCTTGTAGTATGAAAATGCCTTAGCAGGTGAATGCCCCAGTTTCTCACACAGCTTTCCAAGGTAAAATGCATGGAGCCACTGAGACCTGCAAGGTAAATAAGCATAATATATCATTACATGTACGACTCGACTCTCAGAGGTAGCGTAGAGCTAGGGTGTGCATGCTACATTCATAGTGGTGAGTGTGTGCGTGTTTGTGAGAGTCTATGTCTGTATTGTGTTTCGAAAAAACAGAAAATAGAAGATGAGTACAGGTTTTGTGTGTCAGATTACATGAGTTCAAAAGCCTTCTCAAATTGCTTCATCGAATTTTGGCAGTTAATGTCCCATGTTGCATCCTTCACAGGCAATGTAGCTCTTTGATCATAAAAAGGTACCACGTTTTGAATGCTGTCATAGTAAACTAGGGCCAACAATTCATGCATTTCAACCTGAAAAAAGGTGATTAGATGTCATTCCCAACAGTGTCCAAGTTTTGATCTAGAAAAATGGAATAACAAACTAACACAAAGGCATCTCGCTGGCGAGTACCAGAAAAACGATAGACTGATGGACACACCTGATCAGGAATAGTTCTAGCCAATATTAAACTCATCATCAGGCTGCGTCGACTATGTCTACGGCCTGCCTCAACCCTTTGAATTAAAGGTGTATTTGTTCGCCAATCCAAAATGCTTATATGCTTACTACCATCGTTCAGCAACAGGTCAACTTCCTGTGGACGCATGACAAACACCGGTTATACAACAGCATTGACTATAATACAAGCCAAACTTCAGCCAATTGGCATAACTAAGAATATTACCTCATCATATAAACTTGAAAGCCTTTGCCAGCTTTCAAACCGTAATGGGTTATACAACAGATCATACTTGAAAAGATTTGCACTTTGTTCGACAAATTCTCCTCCTTCCTTTTTCAACACAAAACCTGTGTACTTGTCGCTGGGACTTGTATCTTCAGCTTCTGCGATGTAGTGATACAGGCTTCCATAAACATCTGAGTAAGGCTCAGAGCTGTATGAATTAGTCACACAAAAAATAGTTAGTGTATATCCTCTACTATTCTGTTTCAGTGCTTAAGGGAGTCTAGGTTCAATGTAAAACCTGTCAGCGGAAAGTTTCTTGAATGCTTCATAGCCTGTTTCACCTGGAAACAGTACATTCAGGACTGCTTCCCTAGATCCATGGGTATCATAAATTTCACAGAGTGTCTTTTCACATGAATCAGTTCCGTCCAGGAAATTGTCAAGAGGGTTATTAACTAATATTTCAGAAGGTGGCTGCAGAAAATGTTTACGTATCGCGCGCAGCACTCTCCGTAGTTTAACCAAACCAGTTTTCTGAAATAATAAATTATGAACAGAAAATCCATTAATTTTTCTCTATATTTAATGATTCATATCAAAACTGAAACTAACAGCTCATTATGAATTTACTCACGGATAGCTCTTTTGCATATGGTAGGACATACTGAAACACATCAGCACACTGTTCTTTTGTTTGATAGTCACCGCGGCTTGCATTTTTATGTACGGCTAGATCATCTTCACTGCAAGAATCCGGGTTTATCTTCAAACCATATAAGCAGAAAAAAGCCTGGTCCAAGGCACTATCGATACTTGATTGCATTTCCTCCAAGTCTGCATTGGCAGAGCATTTATCAGGATAAACACCAACAAAAGGCTACATTGTTTATTTATTAATTAATACTTTCAGTGCAGCACAAAGAATTAAGGAGTAAGGACCAGTTCTATATGCTCACAGAGACAAAACTAGCCAGCATCATCTTGGCATTATACAACATCTGTAGTTCTCTACCACATAGTAATAAATACTCCCTCCGTCCAAAAATACTCGTCATCAAAAATGAATAAAAAGGGATGTATCTAAAACTAAAATACGTCTACATACATCTCCTTTTATCCATTTTGATGACAAGTATTTCCGGACGGAGGGAGTAGGAGATACACATTATAAAAATGGTCAGGGTAATCGAGGCCTACCCGATTCTTCCTCATCCTCAGAGTTATGCTTATCATCACAAATAGAGCGTTCCCCAGTTACACTATCCTCTGCTCTGCCATTGTCTGGAAGCGAATCTCCTTCCGCCCCATTTGGATCTAGATAATAAAGATAGAGAAGACCAGTGCAAGCTGTTAACTGACAAAGAAACATGTCCAACAGAATAAGTTTGCTAAGAAAAACCTACTAAGTTGAGATTTTAGCTTCACGTCTAGTGCCATGAGATGCTTGACTGCAAACTTGAGGAAAGTCCCTTCCTCCCCTTGACCATCCCTTCCGGCACAGCAGAGCCCATACTCAGCAAGCAAATCATGGACTGCGACAATTAAGTCAACCTGCATAGGTGAACAGAAGTAAATTGAACATCAAAAAATCAACACCATAAATCTTATCAGTAATATGAAGGAAACACATACCTGAGTTTTGACCGATATCGTTGGATCAAGATGCTGAAGTTTGCAAAACGCAATGGCTGCATCTACAAGGCAAGAACTCTCCAACTGGTCAGCCTCATCCGAGGTTCCAGAGCACGAGAGTTTTCTCCATACAATCATCTTGACAGCAGCACACATGATTGTAAGAAGCAATGATTGAATATTGCCAATGATATGAACTAGTGAACTCAAGCCCTCTTGCCCATCCTGCAAATAATAGCAAACGGTCACTTTGGTGACACTGTTAGGATACATTAAATTACTGACTGATGTGGGGTGTCGTATTTTTACAGGGATAATCATGACATATTACTAAGTACTCCCTCCGTCCGGAAATACTTGTCGGGGGAATGGATGTATCTAGACGTATTTTAGTTCTAGATACATCTAATTTTATCCATTTGTACGACAAGTATTTCCGGACGGAGGGAGTACATTGAATAGGCATAAGTTACAACACACATAATACCATACACCATCCTAGCACACCTTTGATAAGCAACTTTACAATGTACTATGAGACAGCCAAAGGAGCAAACACATAGGAAGCGCAACATAAATCATCCTAGAATGAACAGCATAGCAAATTCCCCAGTGTCCCCATACCACCATAATAATGGTTAGATCCTATAATGAATAGCAGACAGCTCAGATGAACTTCTCGCATGCGCAAGAAATTAACCACTGAAATGCTTCAACACTCTAAATAACATTAACTTTTCGCAGGATAACATAATGGCATCAATATGATCATATGTGTAACTTTTCGCAGCTGCAGCCTGAGAGTCTGGAAAACTTGCCAATCTACTATGTCGTCATGTAGTTTGACTACTAAGATAATATGGTAGTAAAAAAAGATAATAATGTGCGAAGTATATGTTCACAACAAACATGCTTATTTATTTTTCTCCATGGCGAATCTAGGTGTTTATAAATAAAATATATAATAAATGGCCAAAGTTAGACTAGCTGTCATAATTCATAAATGCACCAAATTTTAAATATTCCAACATCCCATCTATGCAGCCTACATAGAGCTATAATATTTACTCCCTCCGTCCCATAATACAAGATCTTATTACATCCAATATACTCACATATTGGATGTAATAAGATCTTATACTATGGGACGGAGGGAGTACCAAATATCCTTTAACATCAAGGCTACAAAACTCTAAAGATTTGATAATGACTTCTCACTTATGCTCATCTTAAATAGTTAAAGGTATGCTTGGTCTGCAGCAAAAACATTGGCAAGCCAATATTTGGCAATGCCAAAACCTGTCAATGTTCGGCAATTTTTGTAGAGATATGCAATGTAATTTGGTAGGCAATCAACAGATAACCATCTTTTTGGGCTTGCCATATTTTGGCATCAACCAAACATGCCCTAAATATTTCTGGCTAAGAGAACACAAACGTGCTGATATCTAGTATGCCCTCTGTCCCTAAATGACATTTTGGCAGTTCAATTTAAACTGACAAAATGTCTTATATTTAGAAACAGGGATAGTAGATAGCATTCGTAAGATCTGAACTAAAAAATGACTGGTACAGAGATCCATAGACAAATGAAGAGATGACTTACAGAAGTACCACACTGATCAATAACGTCTTTTGCTGTACTGACACTTCGTGATACGTCCTTGACTGCATCCACAACACTGTCCAACCGATTTCTGTTCATTGCTTCCACAAAATCCGCATCACTTGAAATGTTTCCCTTGTGGGGAGTAATAGATCCAATCATGCCAGCTGCCACAGTTAGAACTTGTATTTTCCTTCGGTGAGAGTCAAGATAGATATTGACGTTCATTGGTTTAGCCTTTTCACATGCAGATATTAAGACATCCAAGGCACCCAACTCAAGTGAAATCACGTTCTCACTTTCGCTCGGCAAATCATATGCATTGCCACCATAGACACCATTGGTGGAAAGCAACAGTGGAGGAAGCAATTCCTTGAACTCTGTATGAGTTATGTTGTTGATATTTTCATCGTTCTTCCAAAGTAAATAATCGAGCTTGATCAAGTTAATTTCACGCAGAATCCTATCAGCTGTCAGAAACTTTACAAGCTTGCTGTGAGGTAGAGGGATAAACTCTCTACTGCCATTGGTTTTGCTGCTACTTCTTAGGAGTGACAGAGCAACATTAAACTCCTTATAAGCTTTTTCTTTGCACTTTTGTGCAAGGGACAGACAGCCACTCAGCCAGAAGAAGCGAATCCAGAACACATAATCAGTATTTGAAGAAGATGTTTCATCACAAAACATGTTACTGGAAATTGTTCCGTTAGAGTTTGAACAGCTTTTGGTCGTATCTGAAGCATTTCTCTCTGTTTTATCACTTGAACGTATTTCTGCCTTGCAGTTTTCCTTGTCCAAATCAAAGCTGGTGGAGTTCATTTTCTCAACAGATAATGGCAATTCCATAGCTACTGATTCGATGACCTTACAAAGATGGTAAGAAGAATCAGATAGTTCTGAGGATGTTGATGGGCTTCCAGAACATATAGCTCGATCATAGTATAGTTCAGCAAGAAATAAACTGCACAGCGCAGATCTATCTTGCGCCCAGCCTCTAGTAAGTTTATCTAGTTCAACGAAGTTAGCAAAGTAATCTTGAAAAGGTATGTTGATATGAGCAATCTCCTCCAATAACAGAAAGCCAATATGACAAGGACCATTATTCTTGCATATCTTCAATAGAAATTGCTTAACATCGTCTGCCTCACGGTCGGACGTATATGTGGGAATTTCTGGATTAGAAATGTCAGCACTTCCAGAAGAATCAGTCTTATATGCAGTGCTTGCCCCCTTCAGGATAAATGAGTCTAGAAACTGAGTTATTGCATGCGATAAATCTTTGCCATTGGATTCATTTTCATCTTTTTCGGGTTTGCGACTCCGCAGCCTCTCAAGGCGTCTGCTTCGCCTTTCATGAGGATGTTCTCTGTCTGAATTAACATCTTTCTCTTTAACTGTAGGTGTGCCATCATGCGATTGTAAACTTTCACCATCCCGGTACAAAACATTTTCACTTTCACCAGCAGATTCCATAGGTTTGGATGTACCTATAGATAAGACGACATCCACCGTGTTATAAGCAAGCCCCTTGACAGTCCCCTCAGTGTCTGAACATCTATTCTCAGTATTTGCACAATGATTTTCATCAGCTTTCACGTTTTTTGCTGTTAAGAGACTTATGATGCCATCTAAAACCGATGTCCATTTGGCTTCAACAAGTTGCAATGTTGCACCCCGTTTACTCCTCTTCCTTGTTTCTTGATTTAATACATTGTCTGCAGATTTTCTTTTATTGGAAAATTCAAGTTTGGCATGCTTTGGTTCAAGGATGTCGATACCCCGTGGTGCAAACGGCACTGGTTCCACATCTTCAATGGTCTTCTTTACATGTAATGCACGATGATGTGATGGCCAATTCATAAGTATTAAATTTGCTACTGAAAGACAAGCAACTTCATCACGGATCGCTATAAGGACCTCCAAAAGTTTCTCCATGCAGTTCCCTGTATAAAGCAACCAAAACTGAATGAAAAAACAAAAATAGGCATCACAAGTTTAAGGCATGGTAGTTAAACTACTAAAGGACAGACCCAGTGCATAGAAGCTCCCACACAAGGTGGGGTCTGGGGAGGGATTATAGGAACCTAGTCTTACCCCTGCAAAGTGCAATGCAGAGAGGCTGGTTCGAACCCAGGACCTCTTGGCACAAGTGGGGAGGACTTCACCACTGCGCCAGGCCTACTAAGTAGCTATTAAATCAAAAGAAAAATGGAATAAGAAGGACATCATACAATTGTTTGGGCTGCATAGAAGCCCTTGCTCAAATGCCCATCTTGATATGCTCAGCAAACCCATTGTGCACGAGAGTGTTCCCAGATGATTCCATACAACTGAATCATTTGTATCAAGCTCCACAGCTTGTAGGTAACAGCGGAGAGCGTTATCATAAAATTTTGATCCTTGTCGAAGGAAAACAGATGCAAGGTTTTTCAATGTCAAAAACCTGTGCAATTAAGGACAAAGGTCAGCATTTTGAACAGCAAATACTAATGCTGCACATTTCAAGTTAGTCAACCAATTCAAGATCAAGACAAAGACTGACCATTTACACACACAAAAAAGGACAAAGACAAACTATGCAATGTGTTCTACGATAAACCTTCAGGCTTCAGCATGTTATGACATGCAAGCAGTGCATTATGATTTTATTATGACATGCATAGGATTAGCTACTTTCTAGAGCCGGCACACCATTCTGATTCATACTGATAGATTTGAAATAACTAGCATAATATATGTGTAGTGAGACAGATTCAAAAAAATACTATAGAACTAAAGAAAATAGGAAATATGCCACTTGTGCCAGATCAAACTACGGATACAGACATACTTGCCCTCTTGTCAACCATAAATGCCAGATCCAACATGTGGTGTAGACAATGGTGAATAGACCACTGCCACTAGTTGACATCTTTTATAGGGGTAAAAGTTAGTTTTTGCAATAACATTGTTTTGTGAATAGTGACCAGTTTTATCCAATTTTGCATGTAACATCCACATTATGTCCAGGAGTTTGACAGACACATAATCCTCTCAATGACGAATAAAAAAGTACATTTACAGCATGACCATTACAAAAATGTGACAAAGAGAACCTTAGCTGCAGCAAATGCTGATCACTGCCAATATTCTCAACCTGTTGAAATAAACAATTGTTGAAATGATCAATTTGCTGTTATGGAGGAGGCAACAGAAGAACATCTGAAATATTCTTAGTGAGATTGCCTGAATTTCAGATATTAGTGGATCCTTCAAAACATCCTCCAAAAGTTCACAAGCTTTTGTGTAGTCTTTTTCTTGCAACTTGAGGAGTCCCTCATGGTATTTATGCGAAAGTGCAGATTCCTGACAGCATTAAAAGGTTATTTCAATAACACAATATATTTTGACAACCATATTAAGAGCTTCTAAAACTCAAAAGTCACTATAGCCCCTTCTTAGTAGCAAATATGTTTTGAAAGCCATATTAAAAGCTTCTGAAACTCAAAAAATCTGACTCTAACCCTTTATAGGCTGTGTTTAGCATTACGGTGGATTATGGTAATCCAGCTTATCCAACCAGCGTTTGCCTATTTTGATGTTTGTTTACCCAACTTACCTCTAGTTTCGTGGCTATTTTCTCACAGCAGATTATAAAACAAGCACAATGCAGCACAGTTCAGCAACTGCAAACTGAGCCTTGCTAGCAAATACAAGGCTATGTGCATATATATAACTACAAGGAAGTCCTCCTTTTGAATCAAATATGGTGTGTACACTACATAACTCAGCATTAGTACTACTTGCACTACACCTGAAAGATCTAACTAGTGTATCGCCCTCCTGCGCCTGCAATCTTGACAATGCAAGCATTGGAGTCTTGTGTAGTTTCATCTACCACGCCGCGTTTAACTGAATCACATAAAACCCCAATTAACCCATCACATTGCGCTCGGCGAAATCGAAAACCCTAACGTGGCCCGGGTGACGAGCTACACACCAAGCCCCGCTGGAATTTCAGGCATTAGGAGCGTGGCGCGCTGGGAGGGAGACGGGCGGGAGGAAGGGCGGGGAGAGGAATTCGTACCTGTGCTTCCTTGGTCGGCGCGAGCGGCTCCCACTGGCCGACGGTGTCGCTCTCGTTGATGGCCGCGATGGAGAACTGCGGAGGCGCGGGAGGAGGGGCGGGGTGAGAAGCAAATTAGTCAGACAAGGGGGGCGAGGGGGCGCAATACGAGGGGCGAGGAGCTCACCATGGCCGGCGGCGTGGAGGAGGAGGCCGCGCGGGGACCGGCGGCGACGAGGGTCCCGGCAGCGAGCGGTGGTCGCCGCGGGGGAAGTGCGTCCCGGGAATAATTACGGCTTCGCCTTTGCCAGGGTTTTTTCCCCTCGATTGGGCTATGGGTTTCGTGGGCTGGGGCCGGCCGCGGCTACAGTGTCGTGAGTCCGGCCCGATGCGTTTGCGTGGGTGTCGTGTTGCAATGGACTTGTGCCATACGGCGTCGGTAAAACCCGGGAGCAACTAATTAACGAGCGCTCCTTTGGGAGCCTCGCAACAATCAGTGTCACTTGACACGCTCTCACCTATTCGTCACGTGTCGCGCTCTGTATGCTCCTTTCAGATTTTATTTTTTTATTTTTTCACACGCGTTTTCGGCTTTTTAAGCGGGTTTTTTCTAGTTTTTTTACGTTTTGGTTTTTCACCGGTCTTCCCTAGCTTTTCGACCAAAAATAATTTTCAAAAACAATAATTTTTTTTGCAAAAAAACGCATTTTTTTCATGAGAGTCACGGTTGTGCTTTTGCGAGACTCTTGGAAACGAAAAAAAACGTGTTTTCTGTTTTTTTTTCATGAGAGGCATGGTTTTGCTTCCGCGAGAGTCACGGCCGTGCCTCCTCGGAAACGATAAAAACACATTTTCTGTTTTTTTTTCTTTCGCGAGAGGCACGGTTTTGCTTCCGCGAGAGGCACGAGCGTGCCTCTTTCGGAAAGGGAAAAAACGCGTT